>NW_026729645.1:17500-42500 GCF_030272615.1 Cryptomeria japonica | reverse complement strand
CGTTCGCCAAGTGTGAGCCCTGCCCGGGTGCGCGCACCTTGCTAGGGCATCGGGTGTGCACCCGGCCCGGCCTACGTGCGTGCACCTGGACGGGGGCGTCGTGTGTGCGTGCAGTGTCCCGTCTGCAACGCGGGTGCCCACACACCACCTCGGGCGCAACGACCTGCGCTCACATGTGGGCCGAGTGCACCTTGGTGCATGTTCGGGGCGCCTCGGGTGCACGCTCGATCTTGCCCCGGTGCACCAAGGCGCTCGGTTTGCCCCGGGTGCGCACTTGGTGCAAGGTGGGCACCCAAAATAGGGATCAAGCACCAAAACACAAGTTTCGGGATGCAAAATGGGACCCAAGGACCACAAATGCGTTCCAAGACCCATGATGGGTCCACGAGAACAAAAATGTGTTTCCGAGACTTAATAAACAAATATTGGGTTTTAGGAGAAGAAACATGCTCTGATGCCCAAAACGAGAATCGACCCCGAAAAGGCCACAGGCCAAAAGTGGGATGCGAGACAAAAAAAAATGGGACCCGAGGACCAAAATTGGGTTCCCAGGTCGAAGACAGGGCAACCGGACAAGAAACGACCTCTAAGGCTCGAAATGAGTCCCGACGACTAAAACTTGACAAGAAGCACCCATCAGGCACCCAACTCGACACCCATGGGATGCCGACCCACCCGGGCTTCCACCTAGCACACCTTGGCACCCACCCACCTCGCACCCAACCTCGCACCCAACTTAGCACCTTTGAACCCACATTGGCACTCACCCTGACCCTGGCACCTTGGAACCCACATTGGCACTCACCTTGACCCTGGCACCCACCTTTGCACTCACCTTGGGACCCACCCTGGCTCCCACCTCGGCACCCACCCAGACACCCACCTTGGTTCCTTGGCACCCACCTTGGATCCTTGGCACCCACCCCGACACCCACCTTGGCACGCAACTTGGCTACTTGCCACCCCACCTTGGCTCCTTGACGCCCACCCCGACAACCACCCCGTGACCTACCCTGGCTAGGGTTGGTGCACACCCACCCTGGTGCCCACCTTGGCACCCACCCCATGACCCACCTTGGCACGCACCTTAGTACCCACCCCGTTACCCACCCTAGGACCCACCCCGTGACCCACCTTGGCCAGGGTGGGTGCCTTGGTGCGCACAACTTGCCTGGGCTGCACACCAGGGCGGGCTCAAGATGGCACCCGCGTTCCGTTTTTTTCACTATCTTTCAAAACGGAAATTTTAAAATCTCGTTTTTTTTTTTTTTTTGCCTTTTCTGGAAATTAGTGAAGGCAGCGCATCAAAGGTGCGCAATGCTGGTGCGAACCCGGGGGAGCGCTCCGATGTGTGCTCCAAGGTGCGGCGTGCACGAAGTCCGAGCCCGGCTTGCCCCGGGTGCGCACCTCGCGTGCACCTTCGCCGGGGTGAGCACCTTGGCTGGGTTGCGCGCCCTGGTGCGCACCAAGGAGCGCTCTGAAGTGTGCTCCAAGGTGCGGCTGTGCACGAAGTCGGAGCTCGGTTTGCCCCGGGTGTGCACCTCGGGTGCGCACCTCGCGTGCACCTTCGCTGCGGTGGGCACCTTGGCTGGGTTGCGCGCCTTGGTGGGCACCATGCAGTGCACGAAGTCGGAGCCCGGTTTGCCCCGGGCGCGCACCTCCGCCAGGGTGGGCACCTTGGTGCGCACAACTTGCCTGGGCTGCGCACCAGGAAGGGCTCAAGATGGCACCCGCGTTCCGTTTTTTTTCACTATCTTTCAGAACGGAAATTTTAAAATATCGTTTTTTTTTTGCCTTTTCTGGAAATTAGTGAAGGCAGCGCATCAAAGGTGCGCAACGCTGGTGCGAACCTGGGAGCGCTCCGATGTGTGCTCCAAGGTGCGGCGAGTGCACGAAGTCGGAGCCCGGTTTGCCCCGGTGTGCGCCCTGGTGGGCACCATGGTGCGCACCAAGGAGCGCTCGAAGTGTGCTCCAAGGTGCGGCCTGCACGAAGTCGGAGCCCGGTTTGCCCCGGGCGTGCACCGCGGGTGGGCACCTTGGTGCGCATGCCTTGCCTGGGCTGCGCACCAGGGCGGGCTCAAGATGGCACCCGCGTTCCGTTTTTTTCACTATCTTTCAAAACGGAAATTTTAAAATCTCATTTTTTTTTGCCTTTTCTGGAAATTAGTGAAGGCAGCGCATCAAAGGTGCGCACCTCGCTGCCCACCACGGTGCGCAACGCCGGTGGGCACCCGGGAGTGCTTCGAAGTGTGCTCCAAGGTGCTGCGTGCACGTTGTCGGAGCCCGGTTTGCCCCGGGGTGCGCACCTCGCGCTGCACCTTCGTCGGGGTGGGCACCTTGGCTGGGTTTGCCCCGGCTGCGCTCCGAAGCGGGGGTTATTGGAGCGCCGCCTCTTTTTTTGTCGGAGCGTTTGGTGGGGTTTCTCGCATTGGCTCTTCCCAGGCCCGGTTGCCACCCTGGCGCGCACGAAGTCGGAAGTAGGGTTATTGCCCGGGTGCGCACCTTTGCCAGGGTGGGCACCTTACCTGGGCTGTGCACCAGGGCGGGCTCAAGATGGCACCCGCGTTCCGTTTTTTTCACTATCTTTCAAAACGGAAATTTTAAAATCTCCTCTTTTTTTTGCCTTTTCTGGAAATTAGTGAAGGCAGCGCATCAAAGGTGCGCACCTCGCTGCCCACCTTGGTGTGCTCTGAGGTGCGCACCCGGGAGCGCTACGAAGTGTGCTCCAAGGTGCGGCGTGCACGTTGTCGGAGCCCGGTTTGCCCCGGGTGCGCACCTCGCCTGCACCTTGGCCGGGGTGGGCACCCTGGCTGGGTTTGCCCAGGGTGCGCTCCGAAGCGGGGTTACTGGAGCGCCCCCTCTTTTTTTGTCAGAGCGTTGGTGGG
Source organism: Cryptomeria japonica (assembly GCF_030272615.1). Classification (NCBI taxonomy): domain Eukaryota; kingdom Viridiplantae; phylum Streptophyta; class Pinopsida; order Cupressales; family Cupressaceae; genus Cryptomeria; species Cryptomeria japonica. Next base: position 39,615 of record NW_026729645.1, on the reverse strand, counting down.
GTTTCTCGCATTGGCTCTTCCCAGGCCGCGGTTGTTGGGTGCGCTCCCACCCTGGCGCGCGCGCGAAGTTGGAAGTTGGGTTAATTGCCCGGGCGCGCACCTTCGCCAGGGTGGGCACCTTGGTGCGCACACCTTGGCTGGGCTGCGCACCAGGGCGGGCTCAAGATGGCACCAGCATTCCCTTTTTCTCACTATCTTTCAAAACGGAAATTTTAAAATCTCGTTTTTTTTTGCCTTTTATGGAAATTAGTGAAGGCATCGCATCAAAGGTGCGCACTCGCTGCCCACCTTGGTGTGCTCCGAGGTGCCCACCACGGTGCGCTCCGAGGTGCCCACCACGGTGCGCAACGCCGGTGCGAACCCGGGAGCGCCCCGATGTGTGCTCCAAGGTGCGGCGTGCACGAAGCCGGACCCCGGTTTGCCCCGGGTGCGCACCTCGCGTGCACCTTGGTGCGCACACCTTGGCTGGGTTGCGCGCCTGGTGGGCACCATGGTGCGCACCAAGGAGCGCTCCGAAGTGTGCTCCAAGGTGCGGCGTGCACGAAGTCCTAGCCCGGTTTGCCCCGGGGTGCGCACCTTCGCCGCGGTGGGCACCATGGCGTGCACGAAGTCGGAGCCCGGTTTGCCCCGGTGTGCGCACCTCGCGTGCACCTTCGCCGGGGGGTGGGCACCTCGGCTGGGTTGCGCGCCCTGTGTGCGCACCAAGGAGCGCTCCGAAGTGTGCTCCAAGGTGCGGCGTGCACGAAGTCGGAGCCCGGTTTGCCCCGGGTGCGCACCTTCGCCGCGGTGGGGCACCCTGGTGCGCACCATGGCGTGCACGAAGTCGGAGCCCGGTTTGCCCCGGGTGCGCACCTCGCGTGCACCTTCGGCGGGGGTTTGCGCGCCCCTGGTGCGCACCAAGGAGCGCTCCGAAGTGTGCTCCAAGGTGCGGCTGTGCACGAAGTCGGAGCCCGGTTTGCCCGGGGTGCGCACCTCGCGTGCACCTTCGGCGGGGGTTGCGCGCCCTGGTGGGCACCATGGTGCGCACCAAGGAGCGCTCCGAAGTGTGCTCCAAGGTGCGGCGTGCACGAAGTCGGAGCCCGGTTTGCCCCGGGTGCGCACCTCGCGTGCACCTTCGCCGCGGTGGGCACCATGGCGTGCACGAAGTCGGAGCCCGGTTTGCCCCGGGTGCGCACCTCGCGTGCACCTTCGCCGGGGTGGGGCACCTCGGCTGGGTTGCGCGCCCTGGTGCGCACCAAGGAGCGCTCCGAAGTGTGCTCCAAGGTGCGGCTGTGCACGAAGTCGGAGCCCGGTTTGCCCCCGGGTGCGCACCTCGCGTGCACCTTCGCCGCGGTGGGGCACCATGGCGTGCACGAAGTCGGAGCCCGGTTTGCCCCGGGTGCGCACCCCGCGTGCACCTTCGCCGGGGTGGGCACCTCGGCTGGGTTGCGCGCCCTGGTGCGCACCAAGGAGCGCTCCGAAGTGTGCTCCAAGGTGCGGCGGTGCACGAAGTCGGAGCCCGGTTTGCCCCGGGTGCGCACCTCGCGTGCACCTTCGCCGCGGTGGGCACCCTTGGCTGGGTTGGGCACCATTGAGCGCTCGAAGTGTGCTCCAAGGTGCGCACCATGGCCCTCCAAGGTGCGCAGCATGGCGTGCACGAAGTCGGAGCCCGGTTTGCCCCGGGTGCGCACCTCGCGTGCACCTTCGCCAGGGTGGGCACCTCGGTGCGCACACCTTCTCAATGTTTTCTTGCCTTTTCTGGAAATTGGTGAAGGCAGCGCATCAAAGGTGCGCACCTCGGTGTGCTCCGAGGTGCGAACCCGAGAGCGCTCCGAGGTGCCCACGAAGTCGAAAGTCGGGTTAATTGCATTGTTTTCCCCGGGTGCGCTCCGAGGTGCGCAACATCGGTGCGCACCAAGGAGGGCTCCGAAGTGTGCTCCAAGGTGCGCACGATTCGGAGCTCGGTTTGCCCGGGGTGCGCACACCTTGGCTGGGTTGCGCACCCTTTGTGCGCTCCAAGGTGCGCACGAAGTCGGAGCTCGGTTTGCCCCGGGTGCGCACCTTCGCCAGGGTGCGCACCTTGATGCGCACGCCTTGGCTGGGCTGCGCACCTTGGTGGGCGCCATGGTGCGCACCTTTCGTGCGCTCCAAGGTGCGCACGAAGTCGGAGCTCGGTTTGCCCCGGGTGCGCACCTTGGTGGGCGCCATGGTGCACTCCGAGGTGCCCAAGATTGGTGCGCACCAAGGAGCGCTCCGAAGTGCGCTCCAAGGTGCGCAGGTGCGCGCGAAGTCGAAAGTTGGGTTAATTGTCCGGTTTGCCTCGGGTGCGCACCTTGCGTGCACCTTCGCCAGGGTGGGCGCCTTGGTGCGCACACCTTGGCTGGGCTGCGCACCCGGGCGCGCACACCTTGGCACCCGCGTTTCCTTCATTTTAAATTTTTTTTTTTTACAATCTCTCAAGTGGGAAATTCTATAATCTCAACTTTTTTTGCCTTTTCAGGAAACTTTTGAATGGAGCGCATCATTGGTGCGCTCCGAAGTGTGCTCCAAGGTGCGCACCTCTGGTGTGCTCCAAAGCTCTCTCCAGCTGCGTGCACCTGCCCCGGCCGCGCACCCGGCCCCGCCCAGCTTCGCTCACCTGTCCCGGGCGTCTGGTGCGGAACCTTAGAGTAAGAAACATCACCGTGCACCTTGGCCAACGTGCGCGACTCGACCGAGCGCGCACTGGCCGAGGTGCACACCGATTTCACCTGGGTGCGCGCGCAGCACCTCGGGCGCACCGGGGTGCGCGCACAACGCCCGGGTTGCACCGTGGCCTGTGTGCTCGGGGCGCCTCGGGTGCGCGCTCGGTGTCGCCCCCGCGCGCGCGGTAGTGCGGGCAGCGCACCCCGGCCCGGCCCGGCCCCGACGAGAACGCAAACGGGCAAAAGGTTTATTCAAATAGCATTGCGACGCCCGGCGAAAAACTAAGAAAGGGTGCAACACCGGGACTTCCCGGGAGGTCACCCATCCCAGTACTACTCCGGCCCAAGCGCGCTTAACTGCGGAGTTCTGATGGGATCCGGTGCACTAACGCTGGTATGATCGCACCCGTTATGAGCTTGTCGCAGTGTGTACTTAGCAAACCGCGACCCACGTGCGAATCCACCCCGGCCACCCACCCCCGTCGAGGTGCACACCCTCCCTCGCGAAGTGCGCCCCGTTCGCCAAGTGTGAGCCCTGCCCGGGTGCGCGCACCTTGCTAGGGCGTCGGGTGTGCACCCGGCCCGGCCTACGTGCGTGCACCTGGACGGGGCGTCGTGTGCGTGCAGTGTCCCGTCTGCAACGCGGTGCCCACACACCACCTCGGGCGCAACGACCTGCGCTCACATGTGGGCCGAGTGCACCTTGGTGCATGTTCGGGGCGCCTCGGGTGCACGCTCGATCTTGCCCCGGTGCACCAAGGCGCTCGGTTTGCCCCGGGTGCGCACTTGGTGCAAGGTGGGCACCCAAAATAGGGATCAAGCACCAAAACACAAGTTTCGGGATGCAAAATGGGACCCAAGGACCACAAATGCGTTCCAAGACCCATGATGGGTCCACGAGAACAAAAATGTGTTCCGAGACTTAATAAACAAATATTGGGTTTTAGGAGAAGAAACATGCTCTGATGCCCAAAACGAGAATCGACCCCGAAAAGGCCACAGGCCAAAAGTGGGATGCGAGACAAAAAAAAATGGGACCCGAGGACCAAAATTGGGTTCCCAGGTCGAAGACAGGGCAACCGGACAAGAAACGACCTCTAAGGCTCGAAATGAGTCCCGACGACTAAAACTTGACAAGAAGCACCCATCAGGCACCCAACTCGACACCCATGGGATGCCGACCCACCCGGGCTTCCACCTAGCACACCTTGGCACCCACCCACCCTCGCACCCAACCTCGCACCCAACTTAGCACCTTTGAACCCACATTGGCACTCACCCTGACCCTGGCACCTTGGAACCCACATTGGCACTCACCTTGACCCTGGCACCCACCTTTGCACTCACCTTGGGACCCACCCTGGCTCCCACCTCGGCACCCACCCAGACACCCACCTTGGTTCCTTGGCACCCACCTTGGATCCTTGGCACCCACCCCGACACCCACCTTGGCACGCAACTTGGCTACTTGCCACCCACCTTGGCTCCTTGACGCCCACCCCGACAACCACCCCGTGACCTACCCTGGCTAGGGTTGGTGCACACCCACCCTGGTGCCCACCTTGGCACCCACCCCATGACCCACCTTGGCACGCACCTTAGTACCCACCCCGTTACCCACCCTAGGACCCACCCCGTGACCCACCTTGGCCAGGGTGGGTGCCTTGGTGCGCACAACTTGCCTGGGCTGCACACCAGGGCGGGCTCAAGATGGCACCCGCGTTCCGTTTTTTTCACTATCTTTCAAAACGGAAATTTTAAAATCTCGTTTTTTTTTTTTTTTTGCCTTTTCTGGAAATTAGTGAAGGCAGCGCATCAAAGGTGCGCAATGCTGGTGCGAACCCGGGAGCGCTCCGATGTGTGCTCCAAGGTGCGGCGTGCACGAAGTCCGAGCCCGGCTTGCCCCGGGTGCGCACCTCGCGTGCACCTTCGCCGGGGTGAGCACCTTGGCTGGGTTGCGCGCCCTGGTGCGCACCAAGGAGCGCTCTGAAGTGTGCTCCAAGGTGCGGCTGTGCACGAAGTCGGAGCTCGGTTTGCCCCGGGTGTGCACCTCGGGTGCGCACCTCGCGTGCACCTTCGCTGCGGTGGGCACCTTGGCTGGGTTGCGCGCCTTGGTGGGCACCATGCAGTGCACGAAGTCGGAGCCCGGTTTGCCCCGGGCGCGCACCTCCGCCAGGGTGGGCACCTTGGTGCGCACAACTTGCCTGGGCTGCGCACCAGGAAGGGCTCAAGATGGCACCCGCGTTCCGTTTTTTTCACTATCTTTCAGAACGGAAATTTTAAAATATCGTTTTTTTTTGCCTTTTCTGGAAATTAGTGAAGGCAGCGCATCAAAGGTGCGCAACGCTGGTGCGAACCTGGGAGCGCTCCGATGTGTGCTCCAAGGTGCGGCGTGCACGAAGTCGGAGCCCGGTTTGCCCCGGGTGCGCCCTGGTGGGCACCATGGTGCGCACCAAGGAGCGCTCCGAAGTGTGCTCCAAGGTGCGGCCTGCACGAAGTCGGAGCCCGGTTTGCCCCGGGCGTGCACCGCGGGTGGGCACCTTGGTGCGCATGCCTTGCCTGGGCTGCGCACCAGGGCGGGCTCAAGATGGCACCCGCGTTCCGTTTTTTTCACTATCTTTCAAAACGGAAATTTTAAAATCTCATTTTTTTTTGCCTTTTCTGGAAATTAGTGAAGGCAGCGCATCAAAGGTGCGCACCTCGCTGCCCACCACGGTGCGCAACGCCGGTGGGCACCCGGGAGTGCTTCGAAGTGTGCTCCAAGGTGCTGCGTGCACGTTGTCGGAGCCCGGTTTGCCCCGGGTGCGCACCTCGCGTGCACCTTCGTCGGGGTGGGCACCTTGGCTGGGTTTGCCCCGGCTGCGCTCCGAAGCGGGGTTATTGGAGCGCCGCCTCTTTTTTTGTCGGAGCGTTTGGTGGGGTTTCTCGCATTGGCTCTTCCCAGGCCCGGTTGCCACCCTGGCGCGCACGAAGTCGGAAGTAGGGTTAATTGCCCGGGTGCGCACCTTTGCCAGGGTGGGCACCTTACCTGGGCTGTGCACCAGGGCGGGCTCAAGATGGCACCCGCGTTCCGTTTTTTTCACTATCTTTCAAAACGGAAATTTTAAAATCTCCTCTTTTTTTTGCCTTTTCTGGAAATTAGTGAAGGCAGCGCATCAAAGGTGCGCACCTCGCTGCCCACCTTGGTGTGCTCTGAGGTGCGCACCCGGGAGCGCTACGAAGTGTGCTCCAAGGTGCGGCGTGCACGTTGTCGGAGCCCGGTTTGCCCCGGGTGCGCACCTCGCCTGCACCTTGGCCGGGGTGGGCACCCTCGCTGGGTTTGCCCAGGGTGCGCTCCGAAGCGGGGTTACTGGAGCGCCCCCTCTTTTTTTGTCAGAGCGTTTGGTGGGGTTTCTCGCATTGGCTCTTCCCAGGCCCGGTTGTTGGGTGCGCTCCCACCCTGGCGCGCGCGAAGTTGGAAGTTGGGTTAATTGCCCGGGCGCGCACCTTCGCCAGGGTGGGCACCTTGGTGCGCACACCTTGGCTGGGCTGCGCACCAGGGCGGGCTCAAGATGGCACCAGCATTCCCTTTTTCTCACTATCTTTCAAAACGGAAATTTTAAAATCTCGTTTTTTTTTGCCTTTTATGGAAATTAGTGAAGGCATCGCATCAAAGGTGCGCACCTCGCTGCCCACCTTGGTGTGCTCCGAGGTGCCCACCACGGTGCGCTCCGAGGTGCCCACCACGGTGCGCAACGCCGGTGCGAACCCGGGAGCGCCCCGATGTGTGCTCCAAGGTGCGGCGTGCACGAAGCCGGACCCCGGTTTGCCCCGGGTGCGCACCTCGCGTGCACCTTGGTGCGCACACCTTGGCTGGGTTGCGCGGCCTGGTGGGCACCATGGTGCGCACCAAGGAGCGCTCCGAAGTGTGCTCCAAGGTGCGGCGTGCACGAAGTCCTAGCCCGGTTTGCCCCGGGTGCGCACCTTCGCCGCGGTGGGCACCATGGCGTGCACGAAGTCGGAGCCCGGTTTGCCCCGGGTGCGCACCTCGCGTGCACCTTCGCCGGGGTGGGCACCTCGGCTGGGTTGCGCGCCCTGGTGCGCACCAAGGAGCGCTCCGAAGTGTGCTCCAAGGTGCGGCGTGCACGAAGTCGGAGCCCGGTTTGCCCCGGGTGCGCACCTTCGCCGCGGTGGGCACCCTGGTGCGCACCATGGCGTGCACGAAGTCGGAGCCCGGTTTGCCCCGGGTGCGCACCTCGCGTGCACCTTCGGCGGGGTTGCGCGCCCTGGTGCGCACCAAGGAGCGCTCCGAAGTGTGCTCCAAGGTGCGGCGTGCACGAAGTCGGAGCCCGGTTTGCCCCGGGTGCGCACCTCGCGTGCACCTTCGGCGGGGTTGCGCGCCCTGGTGGGCACCATGGTGCGCACCAAGGAGCGCTCCGAAGTGTGCTCCAAGGTGCGGCGTGCACGAAGTCGGAGCCCGGTTTGCCCCGGGTGCGCACCTCGCGTGCACCTTCGCCGCGGTGGGCACCATGGCGTGCACGAAGTCGGAGCCCGGTTTGCCCCGGGTGCGCACCTCGCGTGCACCTTCGCCGGGGTGGGCACCTCGGCTGGGTTGCGCGCCCTGGTGCGCACCAAGGAGCGCTCCGAAGTGTGCTCCAAGGTGCGGCGTGCACGAAGTCGGAGCCCGGTTTGCCCCGGGTGCGCACCTCGCGTGCACCTTCGCCGCGGTGGGCACCATGGCGTGCACGAAGTCGGAGCCCGGTTTGCCCCGGGTGCGCACCCCGCGTGCACCTTCGCCGGGGTGGGCACCTCGGCTGGGTTGCGCGCCCTGGTGCGCACCAAGGAGCGCTCCGAAGTGTGCTCCAAGGTGCGGCGTGCACGAAGTCGGAGCCCGGTTTGCCCCGGGTGCGCACCTCGCGTGCACCTTCGCCGCGGTGGGCACCTTGGCTGGGTTGGGCACCATTGAGCGCTCCGAAGTGTGCTCCAAGGTGCGCACCATGGCCCTCCAAGGTGCGCAGCATGGCGTGCACGAAGTCGGAGCCCGGTTTGCCCCGGGTGCGCACCTCGCGTGCACCTTCGCCAGGGTGGGCACCTCGGTGCGCACACCTTCTCAATGTTTTCTTGCCTTTTCTGGAAATTGGTGAAGGCAGCGCATCAAAGGTGCGCACCTCGGTGTGCTCCGAGGTGCGAACCCGAGAGCGCTCCGAGGTGCCCACGAAGTCGAAAGTCGGGTTAATTGCATTGTTTTCCCCGGGTGCGCTCCGAGGTGCGCAACATCGGTGCGCACCAAGGAGGGCTCCGAAGTGTGCTCCAAGGTGCGCACGATTCGGAGCTCGGTTTGCCCGGGGTGCGCACACCTTGGCTGGGTTGCGCACCCTTTGTGCGCTCCAAGGTGCGCACGAAGTCGGAGCTCGGTTTGCCCCGGGTGCGCACCTTCGCCAGGGTGCGCACCTTGATGCGCACGCCTTGGCTGGGCTGCGCACCTTGGTGGGCGCCATGGTGCGCACCTTTCGTGCGCTCCAAGGTGCGCACGAAGTCGGAGCTCGGTTTGCCCCGGGTGCGCACCTTGGTGGGCGCCATGGTGCACTCCGAGGTGCCCAAGATTGGTGCGCACCAAGGAGCGCTCCGAAGTGCGCTCCAAGGTGCGCAGGTGCGCGCGAAGTCGAAAGTTGGGTTAATTGTCCGGTTTGCCTCGGGTGCGCACCTTGCGTGCACCTTCGCCAGGGTGGGCGCCTTGGTGCGCACACCTTGGCTGGGCTGCGCACCCGGGCGCGCACACCTTGGCACCCGCGTTTCCTTCATTTTAAATTTTTTTTTTTTACAATCTCTCAAGTGGGAAATTCTATAATCTCAACTTTTTTTGCCTTTTCAGGAAACTTTTGAATGGAGCGCATCATTGGTGCGCTCCGAAGTGTGCTCCAAGGTGCGCACCTCTGGTGTGCTCCAAAGCTCTCTCCAGCTGCGTGCACCTGCCCCGGCCGCGCACCCGGCCCCGCCCAGCTTCGCTCACCTGTCCCGGGCGTCTGGTGCGGAACCTTAGAGTAAGAAACATCACCGTGCACCTTGGCCAACGTGCGCGACTCGACCGAGCGCGCACTGGCCGAGGTGCACACCGATTTCACCTGGGTGCGCGCGCAGCACCTCGGGCGCACCGGGGTGCGCGCACAACGCCCGGGTTGCACCGTGGCCTGTGTGCTCGGGGCGCCTCGGGTGCGCGCTCGGTGTCGCCCCCGCGCGCGCGGTAGTGCGGGCAGCGCACCCCGGCCCGGCCCGGCCCCGACGAGAACGCAAACGGGCAAAAGGTTTATTCAAATAGCATTGCGACGCCCGGCGAAAAACTAAAAAAGGGTGCAACACCGGGACTTCCCGGGAGGTCACCCATCCCAGTACTACTCCGGCCCAAGCGCGCTTAACTGCGGAGTTCTGATGGGATCCGGTGCACTAACGCTGGTATGATCGCACCCGTTATGAGCTTGTCGCAGTGTGTACTTAGCAAACCGCGACCCACGTGCGAATCCACCCCGGCCACCCACCCCCGTCGAGGTGCACACCCTCCCTCGCGAAGTGCGCCCCGTTCGCCAAGTGTGAGCCCTGCCCGGGTGCGCGCACCTTGCTAGGGCGTCGGGTGTGCACCCGGCCCGGCCTACGTGCGTGCACCTGGACGGGGCGTCGTGTGCGTGCAGTGTCCCGTCTGCAACGCGGTGCCCACACACCACCTCGGGCGCAACGACCTGCGCTCACATGTGGGCCGAGTGCACCTTGGTGCATGTTCGGGGCGCCTCGGGTGCACGCTCGATCTTGCCCCGGTGCACCAAGGCGCTCGGTTTGCCCCGGGTGCGCACTTGGTGCAAGGTGGGCACCCAAAATAGGGATCAAGCACCAAAACACAAGTTTCGGGATGCAAAATGGGACCCAAGGACCACAAATGCGTTCCAAGACCCATGATGGGTCCACGAGAACAAAAATGTGTTCCGAGACTTAATAAACAAATATTGGGTTTTAGGAGAAGAAACATGCTCTGATGCCCAAAACGAGAATCGACCCCGAAAAGGCCACAGGCCAAAAGTGGGATGCGAGACAAAAAAAAATGGGACCCGAGGACCAAAATTGGGTTCCCAGGTCGAAGACAGGGCAACCGGACAAGAAACGACCTCTAAGGCTCGAAATGAGTCCCGACGACTAAAACTTGACAAGAAGCACCCATCAGGCACCCAACTCGACACCCATGGGATGCCGACCCACCCGGGCTTCCACCTAGCACACCTTGGCACCCACCCACCCTCGCACCCAACCTCGCACCCAACTTAGCACCTTTGAACCCACATTGGCACTCACCCTGACCCTGGCACCTTGGAACCCACATTGGCACTCACCTTGACCCTGGCACCCACCTTTGCACTCACCTTGGGACCCACCCTGGCTCCCACCTCGGCACCCACCCAGACACCCACCTTGGTTCCTTGGCACCCACCTTGGATCCTTGGCACCCACCCCGACACCCACCTTGGCACGCAACTTGGCTACTTGCCACCCACCTTGGCTCCTTGACGCCCACCCCGACAACCACCCCGTGACCTACCCTGGCTAGGGTTGGTGCACACCCACCCTGGTGCCCACCTTGGCACCCACCCCATGACCCACCTTGGCACGCACCTTAGTACCCACCCTGTTACCCACCCTAGGACCCACCCCGTGACCCACCTTGGCCAGGGTGGGTGCACCCACCCTGGTGCCCACCTTGGCACCCACCCATCCTAGCACCCAGCCTGTGACCGGGCTTGGAACCCAACCTTGCACCCGTCTTGGCCAGTGTGGGTGCGCACCCATCCTGGCACCCACGTTGTGACACACCCTTTAACCCACGCACCCTAGCAGCCACGTTGGCACCCACCTTGGAACACAACCTAGCAACTTGGCACCCACCCCGTGACCCACCTTGGCATCCACCATAGCAGTCGCCCACTTGGCACCCACCTTGGAACCCAAGTTGGCACCCACCTCGGCACCCACCTTGACACTTGTGGACCCACCTTGCCACTCACCCTAGCATCGACCCATCCTAGCACCCACCCTGGCACCTTTGCACCCTAGCACTCACCCATCCTAGCACCTAACCTGTGACCCACCTTGACACTCACCCTCGCACCCACCTTGGAACCCAACCTAGCACCCACCCACCCTGACACCAACCCTAGCACCTACCCACCCTTGCACCCACCCTGTGACCCATCTTGGCACCCACCCATCCTACCACTCAACCTATCACCCACCTTCTCACCCACCTTGGCATCCACCTTAGCACCCACCCACACTGGCACCTTGGCACCCACCTCGGGCAAGGTGGGTGCACACCCACCCTGACACCCAATTTAGAACCAACCGAGCATGTTACCCACCTTGGCACCCACATTGCAGCCCACCCTAGTACCCACCCTATGACCCACATTGGCATCCACACCCTAGCACCCAGGCACCTCGACACCCGCCTTGACACGCACCCTAGCACTAAACCTGTGACCCACCTTGGAACTCACCCTAGAACCCACCCACCCTGTGAACCACCTTGGCATCCACCTTAGCACCCACCCACCTTGGCACCCACTCTAGCACTCACCCATCCTAACACCCAACTTGTTACCCACCTTGGCACCCGCCCTCGCGTCCACCTTGAAACCCACCCTAGCACCCACCCACGCAGGAGCCCACCTTGGCACCCAACCTAACACCCACGCATCCTGGCACCCAACTTGTGACCCACCTTGGAACCCACCCTAGTACCCACCTTTGAACCCACTATATCACCAACCCACCTTGGCACCCACCCTATGACCCTCTTTGGAATCCACCCTAGCACGCACCCACCCTGGCACCCACCATGGAGCGCACCCTAGCACCCACCCACCTCGGCACGCACCTCAACACCCACCTTGGTGTGCGCACTGCGCCAACCTCTCAAAGACCCTATGTGGTGCGCTCCAAAGTGTACACCTTTGGTGCGCTCCAAGGTGCGCACCTTTGGTGCACACCGAGGTGCACACCAAAGTGTGCACCGAGGTGAGCACCAAAGTGCACTCCAAGGTGCACACCAAGGCGTGCACCTTTGGTGCGGTCAATGCAAACGAATTCGGAAGTTGGGGTCGATGTCCTAATCGCTGCTGCAGACTACACGTATGAGAATCGGACAAATAGCTTTATATAGGGGAGGTGTTGCGTTTGATGGGTCGACTCCCCTGGTTGTGTGCACTGCACCAACTTCAAAGACCCTGTCTTGTTTAAGAAGTCAAAAGTTGGGGTGGATGTCCTAATCATTGCTGCAGTCTACGCATGTATGAGAATCAGACAAATAGCTTATATAGGGGAGGTGTTGCATTCGGTGGGTTGACTCCCCTGGTTGTGCGCACTGCGCCAACCTCAAAGACCCCGCATAGCAGAAGAAGTCGGAAGTCGGATTTTGGTGAGCACCAAGGCGTGCACCTTTGGTGCGGTCAACGCAGACGAATTCAGAAGTTGGGGTGGATGTCCTAATCGTTGTTGCAGGCTACACATGTATGAGAATCAGACAAATAGCTTATATAGGGGAGGTGTTGGGTTTGATGGGTCAACTCCCTTGGTTGTGCGCATTACGCCAACCTCAAAGACCTTGTTTTCGTTAAGAAGTCAAAAGTTGGGGTCAATGTCCTAATGGCTCCTGTAGGCTACACATGTATGAGAATCGGACAAATAGCTTATATAGGGGAGGTGTTGGGTTTGATGGGTCGACTCCCCTGGTTGTGCGCATTACGTCAACCTCAAAGACCTTGTTTTCGTTAAGAAGTCAAAAGTTGGGGTCGATGTCCTAATTGCTCCTGTAGACTACACATGTATGAGAATCAGACAAATAGCTTATATAGGGGAGGTGTTGGGTTTGATGGGTTGACTCCCCTAGTTGTTCGCATTACACCAACCTCAAAGACCTTGTTTTCGTTTAGAAGCCGAAAGTTGGGGTCGATGTCCTAATTGCTCCTGCAGGCTACGCATGTATGAGAATCAGACAAATAGCTTATATAGGGGAGGTGTTGGGTTTGATGGGTCGACTCCCCTGGTTGTGCGCATTGCGCCAACCTCAAAGACCCTGCATTGCGGATGAAGTCGAAAGTCAGAGTTTGGTGTGCTACAAGGTGTGGTCGAAGGTGCTCACCTAGGTGTGCACCTTTGGAGCGCAGGAAAAGTGCCCTCCAAAAGTGCGCACCTTTGGAGTGCACAAAAGTGCCCTCCAAAAGTGCGCACCTTTGGAGCGCACAAAAGTGCCCTCCAAAAAGTGCCCTCCAAAAGTGCGCACCTTTGGAGCGCACAAAAGTGCCCTCCAAAAAGTGCCCTCCAAAAGTGCGCACCTTTGGAGTGCAGAAAAGTGCCCTCCAAAAAGTGCCCTCCAAAAGTGTGCACCTTTGGAGTGCACAAAAGTGCCCTCCAAAAGTGCGCACCTTTGGAGCGCAGAAAAGTGCCCTCCAAAAAGTGCCCTCCAAAAGTGCGCACCTTTGGAGCGCAGAAAAGTGCCCTCCAAAAAGTGCCCTCCAAAAGTGCGCACCTTTGGAGCGCAGAAAAGTGCCCTCCAAAAAGTGCCCTCCAAAAGTGCGCACCTTTGGAGCGCAGAAAAGTGCCCTCCAAAAAGTGCCCTCCAAAAGTGCGCACCTTTGGAGCGCACAAAAGTGCCCTCCAAAAAGTGCCCTCCAAAAGTGCGCACCTTTGGAGCGCACAAAAGTGCCCTCCAAAAGTGCGCACCTTTGGAGCGCACAAAAGTGCCCTCCAAAAGTGCGCACTTTTGGTGCGCACCAAGGCGCTGGTTCGGTCGTTGCAGGCGAGTTCGGAAGTTGGGGTCGATGTCCTGAGCGGAGGTGCAAACTACACAGGTGTCGGAATCGGACAAATAGCTTATATAGGGGAGGTGTATGCTTCGATGGGTCGACTCCCCAGGTTGAGCGCACCGCGCCAACCTCAAAGACCCTACGGTATGGATGAAGTCGGAAGTTGGGTCCGATGACCGATTCGATTAGTAGGTATGCTCATGAGGTCGGAATTTGGGTCCGATGACCTGCCATGTGCAGGAAGGCGAATGTTGGCACTGTGCGTTGCAAGGTGCACACCAAGGTGCTGGTGCGGTCTTTTTAGTCGAGTTCGGAAGTTGGGGTCGATGTCCTGATCGGAGGTGCAAGCTACACAGGTGTGGGAATCGGACAAATAGCTTATATAGGGGAGGTGTATGCTTCGTTGGGTCGACTCCCCGGGTTGAGCGCACCGCGCCAACCTCAAAGACCCTACGGTATGGATGAAGTCGGAAGTTGGGTCCGATGACCGATTCGATATGTAGGCATACTCGCGAGGTCGGAATTTGGGTCCGATGACCTGCCATGTGCAGGAAGGCGAATGTTGGCACTGTGCGTTGCAAGGTGCGCACCAAGGCGCTGGTTCGGTCGTTGCAGGCGAGTTCGGAAGTTGGGGTCGATGTCCTGATCGGAGGTGCAAACTACACAGGTGTGGGAATCGGACAAATAGCTTATATAGGGGAGGTGTATGCTTCGTTGGGTCGACTCCCCGGGTTGAGCGCACCGCGCCAACCTCAAAGACCCTACGGTATGGATGAAGTCGGAAGTTGTGTCCGATGACCGATTCGATATGTAGGCATACTCGCGAGGTCGGAATTTGGGTCCGATGACCTGCCATGTGCAGGAAGGCGAATGTTGGGACTGTGCGTCGCAAGGTGCGCACCAAGGCGCTGGTGCCGTCGTTGCAGTCGAGTTCGGAAGTTGGGGTCGATGTCCTGGTCAGAGGTGCAAACTACACAGGTGTGGGAATCGGACAAATAGCTTATATAGGGGAGGTGTATGCTTCGATGGGTCGACTCCCCGGGTTGAGCGCACCGCGCCAACCTCAAAGACCCTACAGTATGGATGAAGTCGGAAGTTGGGTCCGATGACCGATTCGATACGTAGGCATATTGGCGAGGTCTGAATTTGTGTCCGATGACCTGCCATGCGCAGGAAGGCGGAATTTGGGTCCGATGACCGAGTTGATGGCGTGCCATGCGCAGAAAGGCGGAATTTGGGTCCGATGACCGAGTTGATGTTGATGGCCCGCCATGCACAGGAAGGCGGAATTTGGGTCCGATGACCGATTTGAAGGCGTGCCATGCGCAGAAAGGCGGAGTTTGGGTCCGATGACCGAGTTGATATTGATGGCCCGCCATGCGCAGGAAGGCGGAATTTGGGTCCGATGACCTGACATACGCATGGAGTCCGACTCGGGGGCCGATGTTCGATTCGATGACTTGCATTGTGGGTAAAGTCGGAAGTTGTGGTCTTTGACCCGATTCGATGACCAGACTTCGGCTGCTTGAGAATCGGACAAATAACTTATATAGGGGAGGTAGTGTTCTCGAGCATCCTCCCCCCGTGCCCGTTTATGTCGATTGATGCTGGTGCTCGACTGGTTGGAGCGCTCGGATGCAAAAATCTTGCACCAGGATTTATCGATTGTGATGGACACGGCAAGTCTCCTGATTGCTATGCAGGAGCTCATCGTGAATCTCTATGCGGCCTTGGTATGGACTCGACCTGCGGAATGGTTCGGCAATGGTAGTCGCTCCAACACGTCCTTGCAATGGCCACAGAGGTGATTCGACTAGAGCTCCAGTCTAGCTTTTGGGTTGCTTGGCGGACTGGTATAGCCGCGATCGAGTTCCGGCCATGAACGTTTTAGATAGCTCTTGGGCTTTCTGGGACGGAAGTCGGAAGTTTGGGCTGTTGTCCGATTTGATGACCATTCTTCGGATGTGTGAGAATCGGACAAATAACTTATATAGGGGACTGTGTTGTCTCACGCAGCCCCCTCCGTGCCCCTCTATCTCGACCGATGTTGGTGCTTGAAAGGGTTGGGATCGCTCGGATTTATAAACGTGCACCACCATTTGTCGAGTGTGAGGGACGCGGCAGGTCTCCTAAATGCTATACGGGCGCTCTCTGAGAATCTCTATCCGGCCTCGACACAGACTAGTCTTGCTGAATGGTTTGGCACTGGTAGTCGATCCAACACGTCGTTGTTGTGGCCGCCTAGGCGATTCGATTCGAGCCCCCGTCTAGCTTTTGGGTTGCTTGGCGGATTTTGCCCTATCCGCAAGTGAGCTCGGTCCCTAAACGTTCGAGAAACCCGATTGCTATGCGCCGACTCTCTTTCTTGCGAGCCTCCATCTAGCTTTTGGGTCTCTACGGAACGGAAGTCGGAATCTGGGACCGTTGTTTGATTCGACGAGGCAGACTACGGTTGTGCGAGAATCGGACAAATAACTTATATAGGGGAGGTGTTGACTGGAGCATTCTCCCCCGTGCCCCTCTAACTCGACCAATGCTGGCGCTCGAACGGTGGTAGCGCTCGGATTTTCGTTGAGCGCCAGCATTGGTCGATTTAGAGGGGCATGCGAGATTCCCGAATGCTATGCGAGGGCTCTAACGGAAATGTCTATTGGTTTCGGTATGGATGCAATTGCGAGTGGTTCGGCAAAGGTAGTCGTTCCGATGCGTCCATGTCGTGGCCAAATCGATAATTCGATTTGAGCCCTCGTATAGCATTTGGGTCTCTCGATGTGATTCCGCATTCCAGTCCCTTTGGGCACTGCTTGAGCCGCATCCCAGGGGGTTCCCTTCCCAATAATCTGCCTCGCAACCCGATTGCTATGCGGTGAGGCTCCTCGGCCGCCTCGGAACTATCTGTGTATCAGACGCATCGCGGGATAAGGGGTTGGCAACGGTAGTCGCCCCAAGCGCGTCCGATGCTTGGACCATTCCGAGGCGGCCCTGAAGCCTCTTCCGTCTAGCCGTTGGGTCCTTCTCGCCGCATCCCTTGCCTCGCACCCCGATTGCTATGCGGTGAGGCTCCTCGGCCGCCTTGGAACTATCTGTGTATCAGACGCATCGCGGGATAAGGGGTTGTCACTGGTAGTCGCCCCAAGCGCGTCCGATGCTTGGACCATTCCGAGGCGGCCCTGAAGCCTCTTCCGTCTAGCCGTTGGGTCCTTCTCGCCGCATCCCTCGACTCGCACCCCGATTGCTATGCGGTGAGGCTCCTCGGCCGCCTTGGAACTATCTGTGTATCGGACGCGTCGCGGGATAAGGGGTTGTCACTGGTAGTCGCCCCAAGCGCGTCCGATGCTTGGACCATTCCGAGGCGGCCCTGAAGCCTCTTCCGTCTAGCCGTTGGGTCCTTCTCGCCGCATCCCTCGCCTCGCACCCCGATTGCTATGCGGTGAGGCTCCTCGGCCGCCTTGGAACTATCTGTGTATCGGACGCGTCGCGGGATAAGGGGTTGTCACTGGTAGTCGCCCCAAGCGCGTGCGATGCATGGACCATTCCCAGGCGGCCCTGAAGCCTCTTCCGTCTAGCCGTTGGGTCCTTCTCGCCGCATCCCTCGCCTCGCACCCCGATTGCTATGCGGTGAGGCTCCTCGGCCGCCTTGGAACTATCTGTGTATCGGACGCGTCGCGGGATAAGGGGTTGTCACTGGTAGTCGCCCCAAGCGCGTCCGATGCTTGGACCATTCCGAGGCGGCCCTGAAGCCTCTTCCGTCTAGCCGTTGGGTCCTTCTCGCCGCATCCCTCGCCTCGCACCCCGATTGCTATGCGGTGAGGCTCCTCGGCCGCCTTGGAACTATCTGTGTATCGGACGCGTCGCGGGATAAGGGGTTGTCACTGGTAGTCGCCCCAAGCGCGTCCGATGCTTGGACCATTCCGAGGCGGCCCTGAAGCCTCTTCCGTCTAGCCGTTGGGTCCTTCTCGCCGCATCCCTCGCCTCGCACCCCGATTGCTATGCGGTGAGGCTCCTCGGCCGCCTTGGAACTATCTGTGTATCGGACGCGTCGCGGGATAAGGGGTTGTCACTGGTAGTCGCCCCAAGCGCGTCCGATGCTTGGACCATTCCGAGGCGGCCCTGAAGCCTCTTCCGTCTAGCCGTTGGGTCCTTCTCGCCGCATCCCTCGCCTCGCACCCCGATTGCTATGCGGTGAGGCTCCTCGGCCGCCTTGGAACTATCTGTGTATCGGACGCATCGCGGGATAAGGGGTTGTCACTGGTAGTCGCCCCAAGCGCGTCCGATGCTTGGACCATTCCGAGGCGGCCCTGAAGCCTCTTCCGTCTAGCCGTTGGGTCCTTCTCGCCGCATCCCTCGCCTCGCACCCCGATTGCTATGCGGTGAGGCTCCTCGGCCGCCTTGGAACTATCTGTGTATCGGACGCGTCGCGGGATAAGGGGTTGTCACTGGTAGTCGCCCCAAGCGCGTCCGATGCTTGGACCATTCCGAGGCGGCCCTGAAGCCTCTTCCGTCTAGCCGTTGGGTCCTTCTCGCCGCATCCCTCGCCTCGCACCCCGATTGCTATGCGGTGAGGCTCCTCGGCCGCCTTGGAACTATCTGTGTATCGGACGCGTCGCGGGATAAGGGGTTGTCACTGGTAGTCGCCCCAAGCACGTCCGATGCTTGGACCATTCCGAGGCGGACCTGAAGCCTCTTCCGTCTAGCCGTTGGGTCCTTCTCGCCGCATCCCTCGCCTCGCACCCCGATTGCTATGCGGTGAGGCTCCTCGGCCGCCTTGGAACTATCTGTGTATCGGACGCGTCGCGGGATAAGGGGTTGTCACTGGTAGTCGCCCCAAGCGCGTCCGATGCTTGGACCATTCCGAGGCGGCCCTGAAGCCTCTTCCGTCTAGCCGTTGGGTCCTTCTTGCCGCATCCCTCGCCTCGCACCCCGATTGCTATGCGGTGAGGCTCCTCGGCCGCCTTGGAACTATCTGTGTATCGGACGCGTCGCGGGATAAGGGGTTGTCACTGGTAGTCGCCCCAAGCGCGTCCGATGCTTGGACCATTCCGAGGCGGCCCTGAAGCCTCTTCCGTCTAGCCGTTGGGTCCTTCTCGCCGCATCCCTCGCCTCGCACCCCGATTGCTATGCGGTGAGGCTCCTCGGCCGCCTTGGAACTATCTGTGTATCGGACGCATCGCGGGATAAGGGGTTGTCACTGGTAGTCGCCCCAAGCGCGTCCGATGCTTGGACCATTCCGAGGCGGCCCTGAAGCCTCTTCCGTCTAGCCGTTGGGTCCTTCTCGCCGCATCCCTCGCCTCGCACCCCGATTGCTATGCGGTGAGGCTCCTCGGCCGCCTTGGAACTATCTGTGTATCGGACGCGTCGCGGGATAAGGGGTTGTCACTGGTAGTCGCCCCAAGCGCGTCCGATGCTTGGACCATTCCGAGGCGGACCTGAAGCCTCTTCCGTCTAGCCGTTGGGTCCTTCTCGCCGCATCCCTCGCCTCGCACCCCGATTGCTATGCGGTGAGGCTCCTCGGCCGCCTTGGAACTATCTGTGTATCGGACGCGTCGCGGGATAAGGGGTTGTCACTGGTAGTCGCCCCAAGCGCGTCCGATGCTTGGACCATTCCGAGGCGGCCCTGAAGCCTCTTCCGTCTAGCCGTTGGGTCCTTCTCGCCGCATCCCTCGCCTCGCACCCCGATTGCTATGCGGTGAGGCTCCTCGGCCGCCTTGGAACTATCTGTGTATCGGACGCGTCGCGGGATAAGGGGTTGTCACTGGTAGTCGCCCCAAGCGCGTCCGATGCTTGGACCATTCCGAGGCGGACCTGAAGCCTCTTCCCTCTAGCCGTTGGGGCTTTCTCGCCGCATCCCTCGCCTCGCACCCCGATTGCTATTCGGTGAGGCTCCTCGGCCGCCTTGGAACTATCTGTGTATCGGACGCATCGCGGGATAAGGGGTTGGCAGTGGTAGTCGCCCCAAGCGCGTCCGATGCTTGGACCATTCCGAGGCGGCCCTGCAGCCTCTTCCGTCTAGCCGTTGGGGCCATCTCGCTGCATCCCCCACCTCGCACCACGATTGCTATGCGGTGAGGCTCCTTGGCCGCCTCGGAACTATCTGTGTATCGGACGCATCGCGGGATAAGGGGTTGTCACTGGTAGTCGCCCCAAGCGCGTCCGATGCTTGGACTATTCCGAGGCGGCCCTGCAGCCTCTTCCGTCTAGCCGTTGGGGCCATCTCGCCGCATCCCCCAGCTCCTCGGCCGCCTCGGAACTATCTGTGTATCGGACGCATCGCGGGATAAGGGGTTGGCAGTGGTAGTCGCCCCAAGCGCGTTCGATGCTTGGACTATTCCGAGGCGGCCCCGCAGCCTCTTCCGTCTACCCTTTGGGGCCATCTCGCCGCATCCCTCGCCTCGCACCCCGATTGCTATGCGGTGAGGCTCCTCGGCCGCCTGGGAACTATCTTCGTATCGGATGCATCGCGGGATAAGGGGTTGTCACTGGTAGTCGCCCCAAGCGCGTCCGATGCTTGGACTATTCCGAGGCGGCCCTGTGGCCTCTTCCGTCTAGCCGTTGGGGCCATCTCGCCGCATCCCTCACCTCGCACCCCCATTGCTATGCGGTGAGGCTCCTCGGCCGCCTTGGAACTGTCTTCGTATCGGAAGCATCGCGGGATAAGGGGTTGTCACTGGTAGTCGCCCCAAGCGCGTCCGATGCTTGGACTATTCCGAGGCGGCCCTGCAGCCTCTTCCGTCTAGCCGTTGGGGCCATCTCGCCGCATCCCCCACCTCGCACCCGGATTGCTATGCGGTGAGGCTCCTCGGCCGCCTTGGAACTATCTTCGTATCGGACGCATCGCGGGATAAGGGGTTGTCACTGGTAGTCGCCCCAAGCGCGTCCGATGCTTGGACTATTCCGACGCGGCCCTGTGGCCTCTTCCGTCTAGCCGTTGGGGCCATCTCGCCGCATCCCCCACCTCGCACCCCGATTGCTATGCGGTGAGGCTCCTCGGCCGCCTTGGAACCATCTTCGTATCGGACGCATCGCGGGATGAGGGGTTGTCACTGGTAGTCGCCCCAAGCGCGTCCGATGCTTGGACCATTCTGAGGCGGCCCTGAAGCCTCTTCCGTCTAGCCGTTGGGGCCTTCCCGCCCCATCCCTCGCCTCGCACCCCCGATTGCTATGCGGTGAGGCTCCTCGGCCGCCTTGGAACCATCTGTGTATCGGACGCATCGCGGGATAAGGGGTTGGCACTGGTAGTCGCCCCAAGCGCGTCCGATGCTTGGAGCATTCCGAGGTGGCCCTGAAGCCTCTTCCGTCTAGCCGTTGGGGCCTTCCCGCCCCATCCCTCGCCTCGCACCCCGATTGATATGCGGTGAGGCTCCTCGGCCGCCTTGGAACTATCTGTGTATCGGACGCATCGCGGGATAAGGGGTTGGCACTGGTAGTCGTCCCAATCGCGTCCGATGCTTGGACCATTCCGAGGCGGCCCTGCAGCCTCTTCCGTTTAGCCGTCGGGGCCTTCCCGCCGCATCCCTCGCCTCGCATCCCGATTCCTATGCGGTGAGTCTTCTCGGCCGCCGCGGAACTATACCTGTTATTGCTACTGCATCCTTCGGCTGGTAACCTCCTCTGCCGCCTTGGAACGTTCTCTTTGTCGGACGCGTCGCGGGATAAGGGGTTGGCACTGGTAGTCGCCCCAAGCGCGCCCGATGCATAGACCGCTCCGAGTTGACCTTGCTTTCAGCCTCTCACATGCATAGACCTCTCTGAGTCGACCCTGCAGCCTCTCACGTTTAGCCTTTGGAATCTCGCCTCACAACATGATTGCTATCCTTGATGCATCCCTTGCCTCGAGCCCTGATTGCTTTCTTGGCTGCATCCCTCCTCTCCTCACAGCCCGGTTGTCATCACTGCTTCATCCGTCGCTTCATGCATTCTGGCTGCTGGGCCCTTCCCACCGCACACCTCGATTGCTATCTCTTCTGCATCACACACCCCGATTGCTATCTCTGCTACATCCCTCGGCTCTCACTTCTGCATCCTTCGCCTCCCACCTCGATTGCTATCAATGCTGCATCCGTAACCTCACACCCCGATTGCTATGCGGGGAGGCTCCTTGGCCGCCTTGGAAATTTCTGTGTGTCGGACGCACCGCGGGATAAGGGGTTGGCACTGGTAGTCGCCCCAAGTGCGCCCGATTCTTAGACCGCTTCGAGGTGACCTCGTAGCCTCTTTCGTCCAGGCTTCCTGCCTTCAACGCCCTTTTTACACCTCGATTGCTATGCGCGGGCTCGTTGGCGTCTATCACCTCTTTGCGAAGAGTGGCACGATGATTGTTGGGGTAAATCGTAGCAGTCCGATCTCTGGCCTTGGGCCATTGTGAGGGCTGATCGATTTCCTGTGCGCATCTCGTGTTCGCCCAGTAACAGACTCGACGACTTGTAATCGGTCTTGTTCCCGATTGTTCCTGGAGGTAGTCTTCGGAACTCTTGGATTTGACCTGTCACTCGAACTGTCCTCTTCCGAGGATGCTTGTGTGTGTGTGCTTGTGCCATTTCCTTGGCGGTATTAACGAGATATTAAAGAGCGGAGTGAGCGCCTCGCCCAGCTATGTTTGGGGCTCTCACTCCCTTACCCGGTGTGCGACCGCTTT
>NW_026729645.1:0-7500 GCF_030272615.1 Cryptomeria japonica | reverse complement strand
GAGCTCGGTTTGCCCGGGGTGCGCACACCTTGGCTGGGTTGCGCACCCTTTGTGCGCTCCAAGGTGCGCACGAAGTCGGAGCTCGGTTTGCCCCGGGTGCGCACCTTCGCCAGGGTGCGCACCTTGATGCGCACGCCTTGGCTGGGCTGCGCACCTTGGTGGGCGCCATGGTGCGCACCTTTCGTGCGCTCCAAGGTGCGCACGAAGTCGGAGCTCGGTTTGCCCCGGGTGCGCACCTTGGTGGGCGCCATGGTGCACTCCGAGGTGCCCAAGATTGGTGCGCACCAAGGAGCGCTCCGAAGTGCGCTCCAAGGTGCGCAGGTGCGCGCGAAGTCGAAAGTTGGGTTAATTGTCCGGTTTGCCTCGGGTGCGCACCTTGCGTGCACCTTCGCCAGGGTGGGCGCCTTGGTGCGCACACCTTGGCTGGGCTGCGCACCCGGGCGCGCACACCTTGGCACCCGCGTTTCCTTCATTTTAAATTTTTTTTTTTTACAATCTCTCAAGTGGGAAATTCTATAATCTCAACTTTTTTTGCCTTTTCAGGAAACTTTTGAATGGAGCGCATCATTGGTGCGCTCCGAAGTGTGCTCCAAGGTGCGCACCTCTGGTGTGCTCCAAAGCTCTCTCTAGCTGCGTGCACCTGCCCCGGCCGCGCACCCGGCCCCGCCCAGCTTCGCTCACCTGTCCCGGGCGTCTGGTGCGGAACCTTAGAGTAAGAAACATCACCGTGCACCTTGGCCAACGTGCGCGACTCGACCGAGCGCGCACTGGCCGAGGTGCACACCGATTTCACCTGGGTGCGCGCGCAGCACCTCGGGCGCACCGGGGTGCGCGCACAACGCCCGGGTTGCACCGTGGCCTGTGTGCTCGGGGCGCCTCGGGTGCGCGCTCGGTGTCGCCCCCGCGCGCGCGGTAGTGCGGGCAGCGCACCCCGGCCCGGCCCGGCCCCGACGAGAACGCAAACGGGCAAAAGGTTTATTCAAATAGCATTGCGACGCCCGGCGAAAAACTAAAAAAGGGTGCAACACCGGGACTTCCCGGGAGGTCACCCATCCCAGTACTACTCCGGCCCAAGCGCGCTTAACTGCGGAGTTCTGATGGGATCCGGTGCACTAACGCTGGTATGATCGCACCCGTTATGAGCTTGTCGCAGTGTGTACTTAGCAAACCGCGACCCACGTGCGAATCCACCCCGGCCACCCACCCCCGTCGAGGTGCACACCCTCCCTCGCGAAGTGCGCCCCGTTCGCCAAGTGTGAGCCCTGCCCGGGTGCGCGCACCTTGCTAGGGCGTCGGGTGTGCACCCGGCCCGGCCTACGTGCGTGCACCTGGACGGGGCGTCGTGTGCGTGCAGTGTCCCGTCTGCAACGCGGTGCCCACACACCACCTCGGGCGCAACGACCTGCGCTCACATGTGGGCCGAGTGCACCTTGGTGCATGTTCGGGGCGCCTCGGGTGCACGCTCGATCTTGCCCCGGTGCACCAAGGCGCTCGGTTTGCCCCGGGTGCGCACTTGGTGCAAGGTGGGCACCCAAAATAGGGATCAAGCACCAAAACACAAGTTTCGGGATGCAAAATGGGACCCAAGGACCACAAATGCGTTCCAAGACCCATGATGGGTCCACGAGAACAAAAATGTGTTCCGAGACTTAATAAACAAATATTGGGTTTTAGGAGAAGAAACATGCTCTGATGCCCAAAACGAGAATCGACCCCGAAAAGGCCACAGGCCAAAAGTGGGATGCGAGACAAAAAAAAATGGGACCCGAGGACCAAAATTGGGTTCCCAGGTCGAAGACAGGGCAACCGGACAAGAAACGACCTCTAAGGCTCGAAATGAGTCCCGACGACTAAAACTTGACAAGAAGCACCCATCAGGCACCCAACTCGACACCCATGGGATGCCGACCCACCCGGGCTTCCACCTAGCACACCTTGGCACCCACCCACCCTCGCACCCAACCTCGCACCCAACTTAGCACCTTTGAACCCACATTGGCACTCACCCTGACCCTGGCACCTTGGAACCCACATTGGCACTCACCTTGACCCTGGCACCCACCTTTGCACTCACCTTGGGACCCACCCTGGCTCCCACCTCGGCACCCACCCAGACACCCACCTTGGTTCCTTGGCACCCACCTTGGATCCTTGGCACCCACCCCGACACCCACCTTGGCACGCAACTTGGCTACTTGCCACCCACCTTGGCTCCTTGACGCCCACCCCGACAACCACCCCGTGACCTACCCTGGCTAGGGTTGGTGCACACCCACCCTGGTGCCCACCTTGGCACCCACCCCATGACCCACCTTGGCACGCACCTTAGTACCCACCCCGTTACCCACCCTAGGACCCACCCCGTGACCCACCTTGGCCAGGGTGGGTGCCTTGGTGCGCACAACTTGCCTGGGCTGCACACCAGGGCGGGCTCAAGATGGCACCCGCGTTCCGTTTTTTTCACTATCTTTCAAAACGGAAATTTTAAAATCTCGTTTTTTTTTTTTTTTTGCCTTTTCTGGAAATTAGTGAAGGCAGCGCATCAAAGGTGCGCAATGCTGGTGCGAACCCGGGAGCGCTCCGATGTGTGCTCCAAGGTGCGGCGTGCACGAAGTCCGAGCCCGGCTTGCCCCGGGTGCGCACCTCGCGTGCACCTTCGCCGGGGTGAGCACCTTGGCTGGGTTGCGCGCCCTGGTGCGCACCAAGGAGCGCTCTGAAGTGTGCTCCAAGGTGCGGCGTGCACGAAGTCGGAGCTCGGTTTGCCCCGGGTGTGCACCTCGGGTGCGCACCTCGCGTGCACCTTCGCTGCGGTGGGCACCTTGGCTGGGTTGCGCGCCTTGGTGGGCACCATGCAGTGCACGAAGTCGGAGCCCGGTTTGCCCCGGGCGCGCACCTCCGCCAGGGTGGGCACCTTGGTGCGCACAACTTGCCTGGGCTGCGCACCAGGAAGGGCTCAAGATGGCACCCGCGTTCCGTTTTTTTCACTATCTTTCAGAACGGAAATTTTAAAATATCGTTTTTTTTTGCCTTTTCTGGAAATTAGTGAAGGCAGCGCATCAAAGGTGCGCAACGCTGGTGCGAACCTGGGAGCGCTCCGATGTGTGCTCCAAGGTGCGGCGTGCACGAAGTCGGAGCCCGGTTTGCCCCGGGTGCGCCCTGGTGGGCACCATGGTGCGCACCAAGGAGCGCTCCGAAGTGTGCTCCAAGGTGCGGCCTGCACGAAGTCGGAGCCCGGTTTGCCCCGGGCGTGCACCGCGGGTGGGCACCTTGGTGCGCATGCCTTGCCTGGGCTGCGCACCAGGGCGGGCTCAAGATGGCACCCGCGTTCCGTTTTTTTCACTATCTTTCAAAACGGAAATTTTAAAATCTCATTTTTTTTTGCCTTTTCTGGAAATTAGTGAAGGCAGCGCATCAAAGGTGCGCACCTCGCTGCCCACCACGGTGCGCAACGCCGGTGGGCACCCGGGAGTGCTTCGAAGTGTGCTCCAAGGTGCTGCGTGCACGTTGTCGGAGCCCGGTTTGCCCCGGGTGCGCACCTCGCGTGCACCTTCGTCGGGGTGGGCACCTTGGCTGGGTTTGCCCCGGCTGCGCTCCGAAGCGGGGTTATTGGAGCGCCGCCTCTTTTTTTGTCGGAGCGTTTGGTGGGGTTTCTCGCATTGGCTCTTCCCAGGCCCGGTTGCCACCCTGGCGCGCACGAAGTCGGAAGTAGGGTTAATTGCCCGGGTGCGCACCTTTGCCAGGGTGGGCACCTTACCTGGGCTGTGCACCAGGGCGGGCTCAAGATGGCACCCGCGTTCCGTTTTTTTCACTATCTTTCAAAACGGAAATTTTAAAATCTCCTCTTTTTTTTGCCTTTTCTGGAAATTAGTGAAGGCAGCGCATCAAAGGTGCGCACCTCGCTGCCCACCTTGGTGTGCTCTGAGGTGCGCACCCGGGAGCGCTACGAAGTGTGCTCCAAGGTGCGGCGTGCACGTTGTCGGAGCCCGGTTTGCCCCGGGTGCGCACCTCGCCTGCACCTTGGCCGGGGTGGGCACCCTCGCTGGGTTTGCCCAGGGTGCGCTCCGAAGCGGGGTTACTGGAGCGCCCCCTCTTTTTTTGTCAGAGCGTTTGGTGGGGTTTCTCGCATTGGCTCTTCCCAGGCCCGGTTGTTGGGTGCGCTCCCACCCTGGCGCGCGCGAAGTTGGAAGTTGGGTTAATTGCCCGGGCGCGCACCTTCGCCAGGGTGGGCACCTTGGTGCGCACACCTTGGCTGGGCTGCGCACCAGGGCGGGCTCAAGATGGCACCAGCATTCCCTTTTTCTCACTATCTTTCAAAACGGAAATTTTAAAATCTCGTTTTTTTTTGCCTTTTATGGAAATTAGTGAAGGCATCGCATCAAAGGTGCGCACCTCGCTGCCCACCTTGGTGTGCTCCGAGGTGCCCACCACGGTGCGCTCCGAGGTGCCCACCACGGTGCGCAACGCCGGTGCGAACCCGGGAGCGCCCCGATGTGTGCTCCAAGGTGCGGCGTGCACGAAGCCGGACCCCGGTTTGCCCCGGGTGCGCACCTCGCGTGCACCTTGGTGCGCACACCTTGGCTGGGTTGCGCGGCCTGGTGGGCACCATGGTGCGCACCAAGGAGCGCTCCAAAGTGTGCTCCAAGGTGCGGCGTGCACGAAGTCCTAGCCCGGTTTGCCCCGGGTGCGCACCTTCGCCGCGGTGGGCACCATGGCGTGCACGAAGTCGGAGCCCGGTTTGCCCCGGGTGCGCACCTCGCGTGCACCTTCGCCGGGGTGGGCACCTCGGCTGGGTTGCGCGCCCTGGTGCGCACCAAGGAGCGCTCCGAAGTGTGCTCCAAGGTGCGGCGTGCACGAAGTCGGAGCCCGGTTTGCCCCGGGTGCGCACCTTCGCCGCGGTGGGCACCCTGGTGCGCACCATGGCGTGCACGAAGTCGGAGCCCGGTTTGCCCCGGGTGCGCACCTCGCGTGCACCTTCGGCGGGGTTGCGCGCCCTGGTGCGCACCAAGGAGCGCTCCGAAGTGTGCTCCAAGGTGCGGCGTGCACGAAGTCGGAGCCCGGTTTGCCCCGGGTGCGCACCTCGCGTGCACCTTCGGCGGGGTTGCGCGCCCTGGTGGGCACCATGGTGCGCACCAAGGAGCGCTCCGAAGTGTGCTCCAAGGTGCGGCGTGCACGAAGTCGGAGCCCGGTTTGCCCCGGGTGCGCACCTCGCGTGCACCTTCGCCGCGGTGGGCACCATGGCGTGCACGAAGTCGGAGCCCGGTTTGCCCCGGGTGCGCACCTCGCGTGCACCTTCGCCGGGGTGGGCACCTCGGCTGGGTTGCGCGCCCTGGTGCGCACCA
The DNA here is from genome assembly GCF_030272615.1 of Cryptomeria japonica. Lineage (NCBI taxonomy): Eukaryota > Viridiplantae > Streptophyta > Pinopsida > Cupressales > Cupressaceae > Cryptomeria > Cryptomeria japonica. Next base: position 2,161 of record NW_026729645.1, on the reverse strand, counting down.
AGGAGCGCTCCGAAGTGTGCTCCAAGGTGCGGCGTGCACGAAGTCGGAGCCCGGTTTGCCCCGGGTGCGCACCTCGCGTGCACCTTCGCCGCGGTGGGCACCATGGCGTGCACGAAGTCGGAGCCCGGTTTGCCCCGGGTGCGCACCCCGCGTGCACCTTCGCCGGGGTGGGCACCTCGGCTGGGTTGCGCGCCCTGGTGCGCACCAAGGAGCGCTCCGAAGTGTGCTCCAAGGTGCGGCGTGCACGAAGTCGGAGCCCGGTTTGCCCCGGGTGCGCACCTCGCGTGCACCTTCGCCGCGGTGGGCACCTTGGCTGGGTTGGGCACCATTGAGCGCTCCGAAGTGTGCTCCAAGGTGCGCACCATGGCCCTCCAAGGTGCGCAGCATGGCGTGCACGAAGTCGGAGCCCGGTTTGCCCCGGGTGCGCACCTCGCGTGCACCTTCGCCAGGGTGGGCACCTCGGTGCGCACACCTTCTCAATGTTTTCTTGCCTTTTCTGGAAATTGGTGAAGGCAGCGCATCAAAGGTGCGCACCTCGGTGTGCTCCGAGGTGCGAACCCGAGAGCGCTCCGAGGTGCCCACGAAGTCGAAAGTCGGGTTAATTGCATTGTTTTCCCCGGGTGCGCTCCGAGGTGCGCAACATCGGTGCGCACCAAGGAGGGCTCCGAAGTGTGCTCCAAGGTGCGCACGATTCGGAGCTCGGTTTGCCCGGGGTGCGCACACCTTGGCTGGGTTGCGCACCCTTTGTGCGCTCCAAGGTGCGCACGAAGTCGGAGCTCGGTTTGCCCCGGGTGCGCACCTTCGCCAGGGTGCGCACCTTGATGCGCACGCCTTGGCTGGGCTGCGCACCTTGGTGGGCGCCATGGTGCGCACCTTTCGTGCGCTCCAAGGTGCGCACGAAGTCGGAGCTCGGTTTGCCCCGGGTGCGCACCTTGGTGGGCGCCATGGTGCACTCCGAGGTGCCCAAGATTGGTGCGCACCAAGGAGCGCTCCGAAGTGCGCTCCAAGGTGCGCAGGTGCGCGCGAAGTCGAAAGTTGGGTTAATTGTCCGGTTTGCCTCGGGTGCGCACCTTGCGTGCACCTTCGCCAGGGTGGGCGCCTTGGTGCGCACACCTTGGCTGGGCTGCGCACCCGGGCGCGCACACCTTGGCACCCGCGTTTCCTTCATTTTAAATTTTTTTTTTTTACAATCTCTCAAGTGGGAAATTCTATAATCTCAACTTTTTTTGCCTTTTCAGGAAACTTTTGAATGGAGCGCATCATTGGTGCGCTCCGAAGTGTGCTCCAAGGTGCGCACCTCTGGTGTGCTCCAAAGCTCTCTCCAGCTGCGTGCACCTGCCCCGGCCGCGCACCCGGCCCCGCCCAGCTTCGCTCACCTGTCCCGGGCGTCTGGTGCGGAACCTTAGAGTAAGAAACATCACCGTGCACCTTGGCCAACGTGCGCGACTCGACCGAGCGCGCACTGGCCGAGGTGCACACCGATTTCACCTGGGTGCGCGCGCAGCACCTCGGGCGCACCGGGGTGCGCGCACAACGCCCGGGTTGCACCGTGGCCTGTGTGCTCGGGGCGCCTCGGGTGCGCGCTCGGTGTCGCCCCCCGCGCGCGCGGTAGTGCGGGCAGCGCACCCCGGCCCGGCCCGGCCCCGACGAGAACGCAAACGGGCAAAAGGTTTATTCAAATAGCATTGCGACGCCCGGCGAAAAACTAAGAAAGGGTGCAACACCGGGACTTCCCGGGAGGTCACCCATCCCAGTACTACTCCGGCCCAAGCGCGCTTAACTGCGGAGTTCTGATGGGATCCGGTGCACTAACGCTGGTATGATCGCACCCGTTATGAGCTTGTCGCAGTGTGTACTTAGCAAACCGCGACCCACGTGCGAATCCACCCCGGCCACCCACCCCCGTCGAGGTGCACACCCTCCCTCGCGAAGTGCGCCCCGTTCGCCAAGTGTGAGCCCTGCCCGGGTGCGCGCACCTTGCTAGGGCGTCGGGTGTGCACCCGGCCCGGCCTACGTGCGTGCACCTGGACGGGGCGTCGTGTGCGTGCAGTGTCCCGTCTGCAACGCGGTGCCCACACACCACCTCGGGCGCAACGACCTGCGCTCACATGTGGGCCGAGTGCACCTTGGTGCATGTTCGGGGCGCCTCGGGTGCACGCTC
>NW_026729644.1:0-49000 GCF_030272615.1 Cryptomeria japonica | reverse complement strand
TGATCTGTTCCTTTTGGTCACTGCAATGGCTATGCGGTTGTAAAATACCTCATCATTCTTATGCTTTCGACGAGCATTAGGTTTGCAAATTCCTCTGTCAATATTTTATATTTAAGCCAAAGCAAGAAATACTGGCATTCCTTTCTGTATCTTTTCTAAATTTTCAATGGAGAAAATTTTTCAGGCATCGATCCTTTTGTCGTTTAGCTGCAAATCTTTAAGGAATTTGTTTTAGAGAAGAATGTTGAATTCATGGCATTCTTATTTTTATCATAGGCGGACATTTGAATGTTTTTATCATTTCGCTTCAAATCTGTAAGTAAGTTGTTTCAAAAAAGAGTTTTGAATTCGTGGTGTTCTTATTTTAGAATATCTTCAACAATCTGTTGAGGAGCCAATCGATTTAAGGGTTTATGTTTCATTAAATATTTTTGTCAAATCTTTGACAAAATATTTTATTTACATGAAATATTGCTGCTTAAAATAAGTGGAAAGCCTTAAAGGCGTGAGAGTTCAGGGAGGTTAATAAATTTATGTGTATATAAACTTATCGAATCATCATCTAAAAGATGATTGGTTATTGGGCGCCCTGGCCTAACAAAACTCCTAAAATTTGATTCGCTTTAATAGAAATGAAGCACAGTAATGTTGTGGAATTCTTTATTGCAGTTCATGTGTAGCACACTTCTTATGAATGACGGGAACCATATCGAGGATTTGAACTGTTGACCTGGTAATAACCTTTCTTTTTATTCAATAGGTTTCCACTTTTGCATGCCACACACAGATATTGGTCAGCTTTGATTTCTTCATAAAACATAGAAATCCATTGATTACAACAGATATTGCCCAGGTAATATCTGCTTATATTTGTTTGTCTGTAAGTTCAACTTTGATATTATTGCTACATAGAGTATATTATAGCTGTCTTGGTTTTGATGGGTAATTTGATTCATAATGTTATTTAGTCAATGTTAACATCTTGCATTCAATTTTTTATAACTCTTTTTGTTGGCAGAATATGTTTATGAAAAAAACTCTCACCAGTTGTACCACAAAAAGGTCTGTCATATATTGTTTGTTAGGGTTTCTTAAATCTTAAACAATAACAAATGTTTGCAGGTAGTTTATTTGTAGGCTAATTTTGTTGCCTCTGCCTTGTGTGAACACATATTTAGTTTATTGTGATTCATTTCATCTCATTACCTATAAATTTTTCTAATCACAAGTTTATTTGCTTTGTTTCCTTTGTGCCCTAATATGTTGGAATCTATGGTTTTCTGATAAAGATTCTAGATGCACATACTATGCCCTTCCACAAATCAATTACGCTAATTCATGTATGAACTGATACAAAGGCCAATTTAAATCCATCTGAGCATGTAAATTCAATGCAGGTGTGAAACATTATAAAGGCGTTTAAAATATTGCTCCACTTTTAGGCAATTCTATCACATTAGCTTAAAATGTTCGTATTCTTAAACTTTGCCTTTAATTTATAGCAAAGTTGAAAAGACGTAAAATATGTTTTCATGTGCACGTTAAAGACTACGAAAAAGAAAACTTTTTTATTACTTCAAACTTTAAAAAGTGGGCTTCGCCTTAAAATGAAATGATTTCCATAAAAAATAAAAAAGAATAGAATGCTTACTTTATCAAGATTTGACTTTAATTTGTTCCAAAAAAAAAAGAAAGAATAATTATTTAATTATTTAAAAAATAATATTTAATATAATTAAAGAATAAAAAGATTGATTTTTACTTTTAAATATATTAAAAAGATAATTAATAATTCTTAAATTATTTTAAAAATATAGGTTTAGGCATATATTTACAAATATAGGTTTAGGCATACATTTACACAAGGATAGGTTTTTGTATTATAAATTTAAAATAGTTCAAACATATTTAGTTAATTATTTCTAAGATTAAAAAAAACTAATTTATAATAAAGAATTTTCATTTATTTATTTTTGGTGAAAGGATGAAATTATAGACAACAATATGTATTTGGTTCAAGGTGTATGACCATTACATTTTTTATTTATTTAATTTTGGTGAAAGGATGAAAATTATAGATAATAATATGTATTTGGTTCAATAGATCTTTTTTATTTAAAAGGGAATTTAGCAAATTCATTTAAAAATTTTACTATAAGTTTCAAACAATACATTATATTTTAGTAGTTTTGGAGGATTGAAATTATTGGACAAGCATTAAAAATAATTGAAACTTGTTAAAATTTTGTTCATTAACCTTCCATATTAATTTTGTGAAGAGGGACTAAATTATGAATGCTTATATTCGAATACCTTGACTTAAACATTGAGGATAAAAAGTTACTTAGAGATGTACACAATATGTGAATTATATTATTTAATAATCATTGTATTCTTTGCAACATTATTTAATAATCAATGTGCTCCTTTGCAACGGGCTAATATATCACATAAGAGAACTTAATTTATTTAGATGAAATTTTATGAGTGACTCAATCAACTAAATAAATATTGAATTAAATTTTTTTAAAATATATTGATTTTTAGAAATTTAAATGTAAATTTTAGGTAAAAAGATTAATTAAATAATCAAAATTAAAAAAATATTTCTACAAGTTGAAAATAAGTTGAAATGTATTTAATAAAAAAATATGTATCATTTTTCCTTTAACCCTAATTCTATCACTACCCCTAGCTCTAATTCTAATTCTTCCTCTAAACCCAAACCCTATCCCTAATCATAACCCTAACCTTGCCCGTAACCATAACCTTAACGATACCCCTAACCTTGATTCTATCTCTAGTCATCACCTTAACCCCAACCTTAGCTCAAAACCAAATTCAAACACTTCATCCAACCCTAATCCTAATTCATTTAACATTATACATGTTTCATCACAAATGCTACAAGCATATGTATACATACATACATGCATACATACATACATACATACATACATACATACATACATACATACATACATACATACATACATACACACACACATACAAACATGCATACACCATAGCATTAGAAATAAACATGACTAGCCAATGATGAAAGCTGAAAAACCATGTAAACTAATCATAATCTTACACCAACAAAACCATCAAAATAAAACATGAAGAAAAATTATGTAAACCAATACATCCATTATTCTTTGATGAAGTTCCCTTTTTTCTTCTTTCTTCTCCAAAATGATGGACCACTAAAATCATCAAGTTCACATATGGGTAAGCAAGGGAGATCTGATTGTGTGATCATGCGAATACTCAAAAGTTGTGGGTTTCCTCAAAGTGTGACTCATAAAGTGTGATTCATAAAGCATGATCCATAAAGTGTGATTATTAAAAATGAGAAATGAGAATCCAATTTATATACTTTTGAAAGTTGATTGGATGGACGAGATCAATTGTCAATCAATGAACGACATCAAATGAAAGGATTAATTAAGTGAAGGCAAATGTGAAAGTTGTATTTGCAAGTGGAGGATGAAATATAAATAAGGAAGAGTTAAGGGAAAATAAATATATTTGAAATATATATTTGCAACAAAATAAGCCATTTGAAATTGGAGGAAAGGAGAAGTGATGAAGAAATTGAGTGGAGAAAGAGAAGTTAAAATGGAAAGATGGAAGAGTTAAGTGGAAGAGAAAATTAGTAAGGGGGAGTAGGAAGTGGAGAGAAAAGTGGAAAGTAGAAGAGTTAGAAGTGCGGACAAATTAGCATGAAACCTAGATAAGTTGGAGTTGATTAATAAATATAATTTATTACTTTCTTCCATGTATATTAATTTTTAATTAGGTAAGGGAAAAGGGACCTAATCCTATACAAAAGAAAATAGAAATGGGTTTTCAAAAGGACATTTTGAAACCTTCTAGAACAAAAAAAGGATCTTTGATCGAAGCACCCAACTAATAGGAATAGGATTCCTGAAAAATCCAAAAGCCTAATCCAAAACAAATAGAGGCAAACTTAGGTGCTCACCCTGAAGTGACCTCCTAAATAACTTCTTGAGTTGAGACCATGGAAGTTCTCAATTGGGAAATCAAACACAAAAAAACCAAAAAACCACTATATTTGGGAGGCTCTTGGAAATCCTAGAAGTAGAGACTCGACAAAATGAGCAAATAGGACTACTTCCATAGGCCTATAGTAGGAAAAATAGAAATATAACATGATATGATACGTTGTCTACCCATGAGTGTAGAAGGAAAAGAGAAGAATCACTTTCCAGTACTGAAACACCACAAGATCCTTTGAAAAACCCACCTCTACAGGGTCAAGGAAGAAGGAAGCTTCATGAATTGAATAATCATAAGGCATCACCTCTCAAGAATTACCTTCAGTAGTAGCCATTGGCACAATAAAATAGCTACCCCCATGAACCAAGGTAACAACCCCCTTCAAAAATCCTCTCTCTATAGGATCCATAATAGGAGGACCAACATGAACTAAGATCATAGAGGTAACCACCTCTAAATATTCACCATCTGTAGCCTAAAAAAACCTTAAACCCAAAGGGTCCAAATGAATGAATGACAAGGCTAAAGAAAATCACTCCCAAATTTGCAGCTTCACCTCCATCAGGATCAACCCTCACAACCAAAGTTATCATAGCCTTAGAAGCCCCAAATACATCACCAACACACCCTCCACCAAAATGAGAAAAGTAGATAAATTCACAACACCTAGCAAATGAGATCACACCAAATATAATATCATTGCAAACATACAAAAGGCTATTCAAAGACTAACACAAATATTCCTCCTAGGGAAGAAAAAATGCCTAAAACAATAACAAGTGGAGGCAACCCAAGAAAGAGGGTTGAATTAGCATAACACCCACCAAACTCTCCATTGGAAGCCATCACTTCAACACCATACATTGTGATCACTAATAGAGAAGACTCACAAATTGAATTCATAAGTATTAGGACAAACCTAATGTAGACTATACTCGACCACACCTCTGAATGAGTAGTCTCCAACTATGATAAAATATGGCCACCACATAGAAAAGGATGTTGGGTAGAAGCAACCTAAATAAAATATTTACCCTCAATAAAAGTTGCCACAAACTGTCCCACAAAACATTGGGTGTCAATAGAAGATAATCATAGAAGGGTCTACTACAAATAGCAACAAAGACCTAGGAACCCCAAATATTAGAAACCAATTTCTAGGCAAGCACAACACTGACTAAAGTAGGAAGATACATCAACCAATAAATGAGGATAAAGCTTTATTACTAGAGCAACATGCCTTTGAGAAGGCCCTCCTTGTCATTCCCACCATTGTTTTCATCGTCCCCTATCTCCATTGCATCTTCCTCCCTTCCACACGAAACCCTAGCACCAAAATTCACACTCGTGCTCTCACCCATCTCTTCCACATATTAGTTTATTAGGCAATTAAATTAAAAAATATATATTTAATTGTGGAGATGATAGAAAAGGGATAGATAAATAAAAATATTTATTTATCATAGAAAAGATATTAGGTCATGAGACTAAATAATTACTAATGAAAAGAGTGATTGAGGATAAATTAACAAGACATGATTGAAATGAAAGACATGATTAATAATTAATTAAACTAATATATATACCTTAAACTTTAATTTAATCTATATAAAATTCGTTGAAGAGATATAGATGTCTGGAGAAGGATTTCTGTCGGCGAAATTTATATAGATTAAATTAAAATTTAAGATATATATACTAGTAGATATATTAAACCAGAGTAAGAACTTATAGCAACCTAAGATGTTCCGCCTCAAAAAGTTTTAATGTTTCTTCTTATACTCGACCAAAGTCGGAACTCATTGTTAAAGGAAAAAACAGAGATGAGACAGAAAGGACAATCTGATCGTCGAATCTTTTCTTCCTGTATTCCACCGAGTTATAGTCATCATCAATATGTAAATTATTGGTGGATAAAAAGTTAAAAAGTGGTCGGTTAAAAAATGTGAACATTTAATCAACAATCCGCGTCCCCTCCTTTTCTGCCCTAAAGAAATTTAGGGTTTCTGAAAGAAGCATTCAATTGTTTGATATCGTATCCTTTCAATTGTGAACATTTAATCAACATTTAAAAAGCTTTCGCTTATTTCCACTTATCTTACAGCGATTAAAAATAATATAGTATTGGTGTCATTGTATAAAAATTGGGTGTGCCCACGTATGATAGACAAAATATGAAGAAGTTTAATATTTTTTTTTTTTTTTTAAAAGTATTTTCATTTTCACCTGAGATATTTTCTGTTCATAGAGGTAGCTGATGAGATAGCATGGACATTGTTGCCTACCATAAACATTGACAATGTCAATTATGCCTTGAATAGATGAATGGTCCATTGGAGGTTATTTTCAATATCTTTTCACATAAATCTTCATATATCATATGTTGTTCATATGTTGTTTAAATATAAAAAAGTTTGATAAAATATATCAATGGGTAGTAATATAATAATGGGTTTTGTGTCGTGTTAGTTAATTTTTGACATAGAAAGATAAAAATTGCATATATCATATCAGTATGATAAAAGCTCGGCCAAAATTATTTTAAATTATTGAAATAAGTTTAATTGTTATCAAGTTTTAAGTAATATATATTAATGTGGTTATCCATGTATAAAATATGACTATGTTTGTTAGTTACTACATGAATGTGTAGGTTGTTCAAAGAGTTTGAGTAGGATCAACACCCTGATGGTTGTCATCTGCAAGGGTATAATTAGATATTTTACCTGACAATTTATTAATGGTTGAATCCATTGACTTATTTTAATAATTAAATATATACACAAATGTGCAAGTTTGAAACTAAAATAAATTTTCTTAGAAATATCTCACATCCAATAATTATATGCAAATATAATCACAATGCATGAATTCGATAAGTTGGTGTTCCTAGTTGAAGTGATTTTATTTCTAATTTTATCAAATTTTTAATTCAATGAGATTTTTCTTTCTCATTTATCAAAATCAATTTTGATTTCTTTTGTACACAAAGAGATTGAGTGATAGGATATCAAATATGTTCCTTGTTGTGTTATATTCATCCTATTCAACTAGAAAATGATATATATTTCAGTTTTTTATATTTTTTCTCTATTTTTTGTATGGAAATTAGTTCACTATATTGACAAAAAAAAGTATATGAATGTACTCTATTACATATGTATATTATTAGTTTTCAATATTTAAGCATTAAATCTAACTACAAATTCATATTATATCTCCTCTAAATTTTTTTTTCCATTGTTGAGATCAACTTAAATTCAACAAGGTTACCATCCAGAAGAACAAGGCGCTGGTGCACTCGTTTAAATGAGTGTTTGTTTGTGCTTTGTTTTGTTGTTTGTTGTTTCTTTTTTCTTTTGAGCTTGGTCTAGGGTGTTCCCCTATTTTGCTATTGGTTTCTGTTTGGTTGGTTGATGGCCAGTTTCTGTAAAACTCTTGATTCCAGGTCCATGTAAAAACCGTTTATTTTTATCAAAAAATATCATTTGTTTTTTAAATTTATTATATTTCTCACACTAAACTTGCTTGTGAGTGTTATGTATGTTTAATAATCATTGAAAATATTTTGAAATCCTTATCTATCTTTTCTCAAGAGTTCCTCTTTTTTGTAACACAAGGGATGCCTAGACTTTTATTGATGGATATTTCAATAATTTTTAGTACTTGAAGTTATAGTAAATTGCTTATGAATTGAACACAATAATGCTTATTGGCATATGAAAGTAGAAAATATATTCATATCCTTTAGTTTACCTATTAAATATTCTTTTAGTTTGAAGCTTGAATCACTTAGCCATTTAGAATCAAAGTACAAAAAAATAAATTCATAAATTATATAAATAATATGCATTTGTTTGATTATGTTTGTCTCACTAATGTATATAATTAAATATCTTACATCTTATGAGAGCCTTGTTTGGATAAAACTTGCATGGGTTTATGCCATGTTTTTTAACCAAATTTCCATGTATCAAGTATGTTATTAAATAATATGGATCTCTAGGGATATCAAACTAGTTTATAATGTGTTTTATGTTTGACATTTTCTTTATTCTTCATTGAGGTAATCAAGTTCTAAGTGAGTTAACTTTCATATTAAAAGATAATGGTAGAACGTTATGACATTCTTAGGCCCATTGCAATCACCTTGTATGAGTTTTTCTGTAAGGTTCATTATGCAATCATGTAATGTAAGGAAAGGAAATGAACCTTACTATAATGTCACCCATTACACCATTTAGTCACTTGCATTTTCATTCTCGTGCATGTACATGTCTCATAAATCAAATTTGCTCAACGTTAGTTTGTTTTCATTGTAATTTAATTCTCACGCATGTAATGCTCTCTTATTGCATATTCTTGTTTAGAACAGTCTACCACCCACCATTGTTGAACAAAATGAAGATTCACAACATCAAATTTTGTTGCTACACTTCACATTGGCAAGCTCCATATCTTCTAGTTTCAAAGGAATGTAACACTGAGATATTTTAATTTGCATTATCTTCATTTGTACCATAACAATATTCTTTTTTTTATGTCCGTGTGATCTATCTACTTGTCTATGATTGTGTTTCAAGATTATCCATGGAGGTGGAAATACCAAAGTGGGGGTTTGACTAAAGAAAACTTATAACCACAACCATCCCCAATATTTCATAATTGGTCTTATTTGTGTAGGTTCTAGTAATTGAGGTTATTGCTTGAGTTGGAGCTTCATTTCATGGGTTATCATAAGTATTGGTTTTCTTCCTCCTAGTGTTTCCATTGTTTCACTTCCATTCAATACTTTGAATTTTTGTTTATGTGTTGTGTTTCATTCATAGAACATTGATAGAATGCAGTGCATGTTATAGTATAATTTTTTCTATGGTTCTTTATTTTATGTCCATATAAGATGCTTTCATGTTATAGTTTCATCCTTGACTCACATGTGCATTATAGGAAGAGAGCTAACAAAGTTGTTTAGAAGGTCACACTGACATGTACTTTCAATTTTTGCAAATTCAACATTTTTATCATCTAGTTTAGATTAATTAAACTCACATTTTCCTTCATAGAAAACACTAGAATTGGAAGACTAGAATGATATTATTCTTTATCCATTAAATCCATCCACACTTTCAATTAATTGATCAAGGAGTTTCTACATTGGTTTCTAGAAAATATTGGTAGCATGACCACTATAATCAATATTGTTCATTGGAAGCAATAACTAAAGGATTTAATTTCATAACTCGTCATCAATGTGTATCTTCTAGGATATGTTATGCCCTCCCTAATGGTGATCCCCAAAGGATGTTCATCTACAATTTTTAGCCTACACTTAATATTACCTTTACAATGTCATTATGTTCCTATTATGGGATTGTCTTTCCACCTAACTAGCTAACTTAACAACTAATTCATTAAATGTAAAGCTTATTTCCCAACATCCATCCCCTCCTTTTCTTCTATAAAGAAATTTAGGGTTGCTAAAAGAAGAATCCAATCATTCAATATCATATCATTTCTAAGTATTTTCTTTAGATGGTTGAATTCTTGTAATCACATACACCTACGATGCCTTGAGTTCACGTTTTGTGTATTTTCCTAGATCATTATGGATTGCATGAGTGTGACCTTGTTACTTACCATGTTTTTTTTCAATCTTATTCATTTCCTATACACACCCAAATACAAATGGTTATTTTTTAGTTTATCTACACTTATTTTATTGCGATTAAAAAAAAAATCTTTGGTGTCATGGTATATACAATTTGGTGGGCCCATGTATGAGAGACAAAATATGGAGATATTTTACATTATTTATTAGTGTATTTTGAGCTCTTTTAATTCCACGTGAGATAGATTCTAGTCATAAAAGTCGGTGATGAGATGGCATGGATATTGTTGCCCATTATTATCATTGACAATGTAAATTGCACCTAGGAATTAAGGATGCTCCATTAAATTTTTTGTCAAGATATCGTCACATTAATCTTTATAACAATATGTTAGGATTGTTTTGTAAATTCAAACAGTTTTGATGAGAATCGTTAATACGTAATCCAATATTATTGGTTTTTTCATGCCCCTTTCACCAGAAGTCGGAAGTCTGGTACTATTACTAATGAGCCATTGACATCAGATTTCATTCATAAGAGCTTTGCGTATTTTACAAATTTGGAAGCAAATAAATATTGCTACTCAATCCCAGTCAAGAGTGGAAGGCTTTATTTGGTCGAAGCTTATTTCTTCGCCAGAGCACTCCAAAGCGGTATTCCATTAGATAGCATGTTTGATTTATTTATAAATGGAAATAAATGGACTAAACTGAACCTAAAGAATGTGGATCCCAATGTTTTACTTTCTCATGAAACTATCTTGGCCGCAAAGAGTGACAATATAAGTGAACCTAAACAACAAATTGGATGCAAATGTGCCCCCAGGGTTGAATACGCCTGGACTAGACCTTCGGTAAGTTGAATAGAGGATGGTTGTTATTCTGCATATATTATTTCACGTAGATTTCAAGTTGGACAATTTTCGCAGCAAACATAACGCTCAGATTTCACAATAAACAAATTTCTAATCCTTCGTATTTAATGTTCACTGAAGAGTCACTCCTCCAGCGGTACACAAAAGCCATAAAATAAAATATTGGATTGTGGGCTGTTTGGTTGGTGCATCGCTAATAGTAGTGCTATTGGCAACTTATTCCCTTTGAACCCAAGAGAATAATACATGTTTGAAGGTAATTTATTCTTGTTATTTTATATACATCCCATGCATTTATGCAAATAAGACTAAATTTTGTACTTCCAATGATTGATATGGAAGCTATAAGTTATTGTGCCTCTAGATGGACACTTAGTCATCTCTATTATGCTATCTTCTACTATGAATTTCCTCTAGGAGAGGATTTAGATAAATGAGCATCACTAAAAGGAAAAGACCACACATTTAATCACCATCAAATCCCTTTATAGATAAAATGCATTTTTTTCCAATGAAGATGATACTAAAACCCTTTGATTTGATTGTTGAGAAGGACCTTCTCCTCGTGAGTTTTGGTACCTATTTAGTTGATATTATGTACATGGCCATTAAAAATTTGAATAACTGGATCTACAATATGAAACTTGTTTTCTCTTTAAATTAATGATTTCATTTGACAAAATTTGCAAGATACTTTTCATTTCCTTGATCTCCAATTTCATTTGAGGAGCCAATGCTATAGCTTTTTGTACTTGAGAAGTAAGGTAGATATGCATGGATGGAGAAGCCTAAGAGAGATTTGATATAAGGGGTTTGACCTGAAGAATTTTTCTTTACTAGAAATCAATATTCCATGGAAAAATAGCATAGGATGCCTAAGAGAAATATTTCCTCGATCTATCAAACTATTCGCTACCCTAAATAATAAATTATATATTTTTGGGAGTGCTTATCCCACTATAAACTAGATTATAACAGAAATGTCTACTTAAATGCTTTAAGATAAATACAATAGCCATTCCCATTGGTAGTGATTTTGTAATAGGGATTCATTGCTAGGTATTCTTCACTAAATCTTGTGAAATGAAAAAATAAAATTTATGATATCTTTCTAGGGTCCATATTTAATTGTCATTAGTTATTGTAGTAATGAATATCTATCTCGTTTCTTATTGAACTTATTAAAGAAAAAATTTCCCAACTCATCCCATGTGCTCATTTAGTTGGATCAAAGATGTTGGTATCAATCAACAGATTTAATCTTAAAAGATGCTTCTAATAACATTAAATAAATATTTTGTTTTACTATATGATGGGTTTTGAATGTATCTACTATAACATAAAAAATATTTGACAAGGGTCTTCTCCTATGAATTTTGGAAAACATTTGAAAGCATTAGCTAAAGTGGGATTTCATGTAGATGTTGCATTGGATTAATCAAAGAGCTAATATTATTCTAGTTAAAAAAAAATCATTATAATTTCTTGTGTAACCATCTAAGGGGATAGTGGATTAGGTTATGTTGTTATCCTTCTAGGTGTAGTTACCAATGGAGAAGCCAAATTATTTGGAATACTAGGTGCAAGTGATAGTTTTATTGGTCTATTTATGATACACTTTGACTTGTAATCGGTCCACTAAGTGTGCCCAAAAGTTAAGGATATATTTTCTTAATCGTGGACTAACACCAATAATAATAAAACTTACATTGTGGAATTTAATTTGTAAAATTACATCTAGAATATTCTAGAAGTGGGCTCTTTTTATTGTTCTCAATAATTCACCTATAGTCAAAATAGAAAAGAAACTATTCTAGGGTGATATGCCAAAAGATAAAAAATTATGCTATTATAAATTTAGAACAGCATATACTATTTAATGTGTAGCATTGAGTCATGGAAACAAAGAGAACATAAAATGCACGATTTTAAACATTCGTAAGTATTATCCATCGAAACAAATGAATAGTCTTGACACTAATACATCATTATTAGAAAGAAAAAACTATCACATTCTCCTCATTGTTGAGTCAAGACAAAATTGAAGATACATAATTATTAAATATTTAATTGATTAATAAGAAGTACCCAATAAGATTATTCTCTATTTACTTCCTCCTTATTTTCATCTTCCTCCTTATTCTGATTGAATATATAACTTTTATACTAATAGTCCATAACCTGCATGATTTTACTGGATTTACAATTATTAAAAAATAGTTACATGCTTAAATAAAAAGTAATTAGCCCTTTAAAATGCATGGTGATTGATATCGTCCCTTTTTCACAGGAGATAGGTTATTGTGTTTTGGTTAGGATATACGTAGGGATTTTGACCTTCTCAAGCGTTCTAGAAGAATGCTTAAATGCAACTTGTTCGTCATTTCCTTTGTCACATGGCCCACCTATAAAGGCATAATGCCCCACACCTTCAATTCTAATAAGAAAATCTAGATGACATGCAACCTACAAGATGTTGTTCTTAGCTTCTTAGTTGTTCAGCTGCATAAACTCATAAGAGCTGAACTAAATGGCTCTATTACTCAGAAGACTTAGATATATGTACACATACTTCACTTTGAGCTGAAGAAGAATTTGTAAAATCCGTATTAACATGTTCTGGGTAATACAAAATAATTTTGGTGATTAAATTATTCGGGGATTTAACGAAACTGAGCTATTCCATTGCCCACAAAATAAAAGTCGATTGCGATTACAATTTCCTTCCTTTATCCACAACATTTCTCCCATTTTTTTTTGTGTGAAATATTTTTTTCTGGAAAGTAGTTTCTTGGTAAGTGAATCATTTATGGGTTCTTGTGAATCATTAGTCAGGAAACTTGGATCAATGAATTTGACCTAATAAACTACACAATTGAACTCTGATAGCAATATCATAAATAGTTTCTTAAAAATAAATGAAATCTAAAATAAATGAAATCTAAAAGAAGAAGATGAGGTGCCCATTTTTCTTGTCTATTCTTGAAGTCATCGCATTTGTCAATACTTAACGTGGTCTTCACACTTTACCACTTGCATTTTCATTGTCGTGCATGTACGACGTCTCATACGCGAAATTTGACAACTATAATTTGTTTTGATGTACATTAATGAAATCTTCACCCAATAGGCCAAAAGAAGGTTGCGTCCTAATTAGCTTCCTATTGCCACCACTTTTCGTTTGCGTGCGAGAGACTTCATTGCCTTGACTCGAGTAGGCTAATGTTTCTGCGTGACTGTGGAAATATCAAGTCTTCCAATAAAGATGTCGGAGTTATGCATTAATTGGGTTTCAATCATGTGATCAAGCATTCATGTTTAATTCCTCATTATTTATAGCAAATGCAAATTAGTATTTTAATACAACTTGGTTGTGGGCTTTGTATTTTGTTTTCTGGTTGACAGGGCATTTCCTTTGCCACGTTTTATTGTTGTGTGGGATTGCGGGTGTTTCTTTGAGGTTTGTTGGATTCCTATTGGTTTGGCTCAAGGACTCCATTATTGCCTGTTTTTGGCTTCTACCTTGACTTACTAGTGTGTGGGCTTCTAGAGCCCCATCCTATGCTTGGGGCATCCTTATGGCTCTGTATGAGCTCTCCTCATTTGGGGTTCAATGGTTCAATGGCTCTATATGAGCTTTCCTTCTATTGACTTTCATTATGGGCTATGAACCTTACTTTGGTTGGTGGTATCAGTTTCTTGGGCCATGTGGTGGTTTTGGGGCCTTCATGTTTTCTCACTCCTGCTCCTTTCTTGATGAGCTCTTTTCTTGTTTAATGGGGATCTAGGGTAATTTATTTTGTGTTTATATCATGATGAGGATCTGTTCCAATTACATTGATGTTTCTACTCTTCTCGAGGGCCCTATCAAGATGGGCCTTTTCTAGCTTCTTGCTTTCCGTTATTCTTCTCTGCTACATTCATGAGAATTTATGGGTTTCTATTGTTGAGCAAGTTGCTAAGGATGCATAAATCCTCTTTAGATAAAGTTATCCGGTTGGGGTAATTGATTCTATTGACTATGGACCTATTGAGGCGGTTCAACATGTCTTGTCGATAGGGTTATCTACCATGAAAAGGTTTAGGTATTCTTTTCAAAACCCTTTGATATTTTCCATTGTAGTATATTCCCTGGTCATGCTATTTTGTGGTCCTTTGGAATGGGTAGGTAATCCTATAGTTACAAGGTTGTAGGAAGCCTTTAAAAATTTGTTGTTAGTTTTCTATTTCCTTGGCTACTTTGTTTCTAGTACAAGGGTTTTTATTTGGTTAATGGCTTGGGAGTCCTTCCTCAACCTCATTGTTTAGGGAATGCAGAGTTGTGGGTTTGGGACTTTTGTTCCCACCAGTTTATTGCTTAGTCAAAAGCTTCATTTTCAAAAAGAAGTCTTCTCTTGTTTTAGTATTGGGGGTCTCACTCCTTGTGAGTTCCTCCTACTCATCTTCCTAGTTAGCTATTACGTAGAGGTTGGGGTCTATCCTACTTTAACCAATCAAAACAAAATAGTAGATAGGAGAAAGAAAAAAGATAATATTATCTCTAATAAATCTTTTACTCTTTACCTTTAATACAATCTGCACAAAATAGTAGATAGGAGAGAAAAATATACCAAGAGCTCAAAAAAATAATTATGATGGATTTTAAGGTTTGAAATATTTTACAATGCAAGATATTTAAGGCAATAATGCATATAGAGAAAAGGGTATTTAAAAGGTAAATGTCAATTATTTTTCATACATGATTGTCAAAAGGTTTCAAACTAATTTAAAAAAATTATTTTTACCCTTAGCACATTAGATACAATTTCCCTAGGAATTTTGTTTTGTCAAGTCTTAACTTAAATCATCCCTAATGCATGTATATCTAGTTAAAGTGCCTGTAGAAATGGAAAATAATAAGATATTAAAGTATAAACCAATTGTGCCTACAAATTATCCCAAAGGTAAAATATTTGTGCATCTCAAGTACAATTTACAAATCTAAGCTAAATATGCTTCATAGAGATAAAATATTTTCAAATTTTCATGTACATTTCAGCATTCGAATGACCAAATTGAAATTCAAATATAAAATGAAAATAAAATTCAATTTCAAATTCCAACAAGACATGATAAATCAAAACTCATTGATCAAATTAGTTGTCTAATCAGCTAACTTAGTTAACTCATGAATCATCTTTTTTAACTCAAAATCAGATTTTTATGACTAATCCATCAATTCAGTCTTCTTATCCATCAATTTAGTCTTCTAATCCATCCATTGAGTCATCTCCCTAGTCTATTCAGTTCACTAATCAATCAAATGAGTTTACTAATCCATCTATTGAGTTCACTCTCCAATCAATCTAGTTAACTACTCAATCAATCTTAGTTAGCAAATCAATCAACTTTCTTAACTGATCAATCTAAACCAGTTATCTATCAATCAACTCTTGAGTTCTATTTCTCACCCCCTTTGTGTTGACAAACTATAAATTCAAAATCATTTTCTTTCAATCTAGATTTTGAGAATTGGAGAATCATAGTCTTGAAACAATTGTCTAATATATGTAGGAATCCTAGTGCAATACTTGAGAGCCACCTACAAGACCAATTCAGAGAAGCACAATGGAAGCCACGATGCAAGATGAGGGAGTTTCACATTTATTTGAATGTATTCTTATCTTGTTTTAATTTCTATTGGTTTATGTTTAAAATTGCTTTAATAGTTAAGGATTTGGTGATTCATCCTTATTTCCTATTTCTGCATTAATTATTTTTAAGCATGAAACAATATATTCTTCTATGTGCAATATTTATTTCCTAGTAAGGGCTGTGTTGTGTGGTTTGAGGATAAACCTATCATGGTTCAGATAGGTAAAATGATTAAGGATTTAGGTGATAAGTTTGGGGAAACAATGCCGGGATATTTTAAAGACTTCCAAATCAGAATTCACAAAAGCGAAAGAATCCCAACTGACATAGTTCAAAAGTATAAGGACAACATTTGTTTCGTTGTTGACATCGATTGTTGCATCATTCAAGCGATTTAACCTAGAACATTTTGGGTACCTACTATGGGTTATGAGGTCGGGGCAGACATTACTAAAGTGTATGAAAATATGTTACTGTCTAAACTGGTAAACAAAAAAGAAAAGAAATTTGGAACTTACGAGGAGACAAGCTCCAAAATAAAATAGGAACATAAGGAGCCAATCATACAAAGGAAAGTAAGGAAAATGATTGATACCCTAGATAAAAAGTATGGAGGTGAAGTATCTAGTGCCACTACTTCCACGGGTACTAGTGAACAAACATGAATCAAATCAAACAAAGTTAAAGAACAAAAAAGACAAAAGAAGAAAATATCAAAGGCAAAACCCAAGGGTATTGCATCCAGCAAGACGACAACATACACAAAAGAAAAGGACTCATATACTCCTACATCTTCCCTAGGGAAAGATAGACCGGTAGGAGTAACATATGCAAGAAAGAAAAAGAATGAAGGGATAATTGACACAAAGGCTAATAAGAAGCCCAAGAATGATGAAAAGGAGGGTGATATCACTGACACCCAATCTGATGTGGGAATAAAATAAGTCAGAAGAAGTGGTAGAAATGTACTTCCAATTGTTGTGGAACATGCATATATTCTACAGAACTCCTAGTGAACTATATGGAATAGTTCCATCAGACTTGCAAAATGAAATTGAAGGAAGATGGACAACAACTTTAGCTATGGAGAAAGAGCATAGGATACAATCACTCATGGAAGTGCAACATGAGCTTGATTATAATCAAGAATCTATACTGGCAGAAGCATGTATTCAATGCTTTAAAATAAAGAACATGATAGGGAGAGTGGCTATAGGAGATGTCCAAGGTGTTAATGATGAGGGTGTTGCCTTATGGAAAAGAGTCTTGAGCCAGCAAAAGGAAGATGAAGACAAAATAGCAAACGAAATAAAACAAGACCAAGGCGCAGCTGCCCTTGACAAAGAGAAAGGTAAAGACAAAGACTCTACTAAAGGTTTTGATGTTTTCTTAGTTGATGATATCATCGGTAATGTTATGTCAGATATTCCTAATCTGACAAAGGATGTAGAGAAACCAATTGAACACAAATCAACTATTGAAATTATTGATATTGTTGTTTTCCTGGTAAAGGAAACCACTCAAACTAAGTATCCTAATGAAGATGAAGTTATAGTTGAAGATATACGTTATGAAGATACACCTCATAGAACTTTGGTAATAATAAATCCTATTGACAATGAACCCCTTTTGTCAGACAAAGTTGTAGAGGAAGGAAATATTGAGTTGAAACAGTGTCGAATCCACTATGCACTACCAATTCAAAAGGCCACTTACATTAATGTCTCGATAGCCAAGTTGATGATACTAGGAAGGGTGTTTGGCTTGCAACACAATATAAGGTTTTAAGGAGCAAAGCTGTGAGATGAGAAGGCAAAATTTCATCAAAGTATACCTACTACTCAAGCATCCTTGCTCATGACTTGATGCTAAGGATTTCATCACCTGAGTGAAGATCATTCTTCGGGAGGAATATCTTTGGTCTCAATTCAAATATCACACAAATATTGACATTGCATTTATGTTTGCGACTTGGTGTATCAAGCTTGAAGACAACCAAAAGGTGGAATGGATTGTCTATGAGTGTATTTACGAGGAATGGTGTGGAGGGCTTGATATCTTCTTGAGGATATCGCATGATGGAGCAGAATTTGTATGCCTGAATGGGCCCTTGGCTCCATGTTAATGAATTTTAACCTCCTCTAAGTCCATACCTTTTATAGAGTGCAAATTGCAATAAAGAGGTATGTTGTGCCTCAGTGAAAGCTATAATACATGAGACTAAGGAGTATTTGGTGGCATGGGAACAATAGGAGTATAGATAGGAGTTAGAGAAATGGGGACCAAATGAGATGATGTCTTCAATCTCAAGTGGAACTTCTTCATCTAGACATAAACATGGCTGCTGAGGAGGTTCAAGGAAGAAAAGGCAACGAGGAACCCTATGGATTGGTTTCCCACCAAAAGATAATCATGAAATTTATGAGCCTGAGGAACCATTGGATGGAGGCCAAGATTAATCACAGAGTAAAACTAGACTGGTATTTATTTATTTTATTCCATACTATGATAATTTTTTCTATAAACATATTATATTGTTAACATATCAGTAACTTATAGTGGATAGGAGGTAGTCATCATTTTGAATTGTATATCAATAGCGGGGAACCTAGCTTTAACTTCCGTGCTGAACTACGTATGAATGACACAAACAATCCTTTTTGATAAGCTATAAATATAAATGTGCTTTTAATTATGGGAAAAGTAGGTTTTGAGGGGACCAAAAACTCCTTACAATAGGTTTTGAAGGGACCTAAAACACTTATATTTTACAAGGATATGGAACTCACAGTACATCGTTGCCATAGAAAACAAACCATGAAAACCAGTAGCCCCAACATAGTTGAGTTGACAAAAGCCAACCAAACACCAACACTGTCATAGGTAGAAAGAGACAGCCAAACATGAGCACTTCCACAGGAAGAAAGAGCCAGCCAAACACTTAGGATATGATCAATATAAAACATGTTAGCCACACTGGCTAAGTTACAACCTCAACCTTAAGAATAAGTGATGAGGGTTAAAAGGTACCCTCAGCCAAACAACAGGGATGTTCATGGATCCCTTAACCTAAGATAAAGACTGCAGAGAACAAAAACCTAGTCTAGGTCATAACAAAAAAAAGCCACAGTCTAAACTAGGCCCTTGAAAATTATCAACTTCCAGCCAGACAAGATTAGATATAATGAAAAAAAATAAGGGGATTTTGAAAGTCTTCCCCAACCTTAGAACTAGGCTTTGAAGTGGCTCCCTCAACCACCTTGAGCTGAAACAAAGGTCTTAAAATAATAGCATCCAAGCAAACAAGCATCATTGAAATCTCCACCTCTTTAGGAGAAGATAGAAAAGAACTTGAAAGCACAAATCCAACAACTAGAAAATAGTCTTCCTCAAGAAAAACTAGGCTCCCACAACCTGAAGAGATGGGTTTTGAAGTGGCACCCATAACCACTAGGATGAAGCCAACAAGAAGAACAGCTTCTAACCACATAACAAAATCTAGCAACTAAAGATACCTTGACCATGAATACACAAATGTATCTCTAAATTCTCATTTCATTAATACACATGAACATTCTTGGAGACCTTGACCAATCAATTTCATAATGCATTTCAGCCATAGATGTATCTCTGAATTCTCATTTCATTTATGTACTAGCTATGTAGTTTTTGTTTCTTCATCAAATATTTTTAGTAGTTTATTTGTTCATTGGCACAAGCTTAGATCCTAGTCATTTTGCATTTCCAATTCAATTGAAATAAAGTTTTACATCAGCAAAAAAATAGGATCCCTAAGGTATTTCTTGACCCTCTTTGAGAATATATCATTAAGCATATTTCCACCTTTTGTGGTTTTGTATTGCAATACTTCAACCCACATATAGGCCTCGTTAAACTTTTGACCAACCTAGGTACAATGGTGTGAATTTCTAGCTCGCACTCATAATAAGTTTTATATGAACACACATTAGAGCTAGGTTTCAAACATAGCTTACGAGAAAGGATTAATCTACCCAATGATGATGGTTGGTAGATGACCATGTCTTCTTTTAGAAATATTTAAGGGCCATGCCTATCCTTTTCAAATTTAAAATTTCTAAAAAAATGTTTGAAAGTTTTATTGGTGACTAGATAATTTATGGATGCACTTTTTAGTTCCTTTCATTCCATAAGTGAAATAAGCCATGAGAGTAACTAAAAATATAGTGGTTCTTTCACTAAAAGCAGTAGATTCAGTTCACCTCAAAACTTTACAAGTAAAAATGCCTTATGATTTATACAAATGGCCTTCTTAGATTAGGTTTAGTTTAGGTATTTTTCTCTTCTTTATAATCTTGAGAGATGATAAATCCCTATGGGCACATATTATTCAATGGTCTATATGAGGTGAAATATAATAGAATACAAGAATTCAAAGATAGAATAACAAGTTTCCCTAAGAAGTCACAATGTTGTAACTTTTGGAAAATTCTAAAATATTATAAGAAAAAAGTATAATAAACAAGTGTTTAGATGTTGAACTTGTGTCATAAATTTAAATTAATTTGTTAACTTGTCAAATAAACTTGGCACATTCCCAAGGTTTATCATAAGCGTAAAATGGAAAGTCTCTCAAATATCATAAAAATTGTCCAAACAAACACCTATAATCTTATCTAGTAGACTATATAAATTACACCATTATAATTGAAGAGCATTCCATTTGTCACCTTAACTATACAATTGTAGCACCCATTGATTTCCTACATCATCTTAGGGACTCTAGTGTTCTAGTTGCCATGGTGAGATTGATCTAGTATATCAATTCATTTTTATGAAGATGATAGGGTTAAGCACTCATGACTACCAGCTCAACATTGGTCAAATAACTAGTTCCACTTACTAGTATCACTAAGGTAGTATACTAGTCTACATATAACTCAAAAAATAATATATCTGGAGGCCACATAGTTTATTCCAACTATTATGAGTGGTAAATAGTGTATTGAACTCACAAAATGCATTTTGGCAAATAAAATTCAATGATTGATCAAGTTAAAATAGATTTCATAAATAAGCTTTATAGAATTTTGATCAAGTACAGTTGATGAATGTGAATATAGTATCGTCAGGATGTGACAACATCTTCTTTTAATATACTTAAATAATAGATTTAATGGAGGGTATGACTATCAATGAATGCATATTTGAAATTATAGTTTTATAATATGTGTTGGGTTTAGGTGTCACTTTCAATCTCCATAGCTTTCATAAGAACTTGTGTATAAAATTTGAAGTAAAAGAATATATGCACAAATATTCTCTTCGATAATTTTAAAGTATCCTAAACTTTCTATATATTAAATATCGTGGATGAGATTTGAAGTTATTTCTAGTTTCTCATTGCATCATGGTATGAGTTATGTTTAAATTAATGAATTTTTAAAAATCTACTTAAATTCACGTTCTTTTATTTTTGATAAAATTTATATTTAAATAATATTGTAAAAACGAATTTTCCTAATTCTATATATATTTTTGTTTTAAATATATTTTTAGATTTTGAGGGTTAAAAGTTTAATATGACATATGCTTTGAATATTTATTTTAAAGAAATATTATGTTTCAACACTATAAAAGTGACCCCAATAACCTTATCATTTAATCATATTCTAAGACTTTGTCTTATGTAGTGAAATGGCCTTATCTTATGAAGAAGTGTTGTGAATTTTTTTAATGAAATTATTCACAAAATTTTTAGTTCTTACATCATCATCATGTTATAAAAGTTATTTAGAATATATATATAAAAAATTGTAGATACATTTAACATTTAAAGAAATTTGGTTCAACTCTTACATTGGAAACACATATTTTAGTTTTTAGTAAATTTATATATTGTATTATGGAGTGTGTATGCTTTTGTACACTAAACCATTAGGGTGAATGGTTACCATGCTTCTAATTGTATCTCCTGTATTTAATTTCAACATTGCTTTAAGTAACAGTTAGAAGCTAGTCAAAGCATGGTTAGATAAGAAAACTAAAATTAAAAGCAGTTATGCAATCATATAAATCATGAAAAAATTAATGTAT
This sequence comes from Cryptomeria japonica, assembly GCF_030272615.1. Classification (NCBI taxonomy): domain Eukaryota; kingdom Viridiplantae; phylum Streptophyta; class Pinopsida; order Cupressales; family Cupressaceae; genus Cryptomeria; species Cryptomeria japonica. The sequence continues at coordinate 26,782 of NW_026729644.1, read as the reverse complement.
AAAGAAGTCCATTAGAAAATGTGTCTCTTGCATATCTGACTATTTATATGGTTGGCTGCATAATCGATTCCCCTCAATAGTCACATTACAAATCTACCCAAAAAAGTTACTTTACTCATTTTACCATTGGATGGATATTTTTTATCCTTATTAACTAATTCAAAATAATTTTCTCCTTAATTAAATTCATTTTATCTAATGACTCTAGCATTTTCTTAAAAAAAATTGAAAAATTGAAAATAAAAAATTACATTTCACATTTTTCAGCAATGGAATTACAATTTTCACCAAATGAAATGAACTCCACTCTTATCAATATTAAATTCTCATGATAATACAAAAACACATAGTCCATTAGATCATTATAATGACAAATTGACCTATTCTACTATGTGAAGTAGGTAAAGCTAACACTTTTATCACTGAGAAGACTGTGTCAGACATACACATACTTCACTTTCAACTAAAGAAGAATTGTAGATAGTACAAAATAATGTTGGTGATTAAATTAGTCGTGTATTACACGAAAATGAACATTTCAGAGAACCTGAATAGACTTTGTCAAACAAGTTAGTAAGATTTCAGAGAACCTGCGGGCGATGATGAGAGATTGTCATACAAGTTACTCATGTTGAATTTTCTTCCTTTTTTTCTCGTTTCTTTTTCGTATGTACCTGCTTTGCCTCAAACCATTCGAACACGTGAACGAATTTTCCTACTTTTGAAGTAACGGATGGCAATTGAAGTAATTTTTAACATAACACAATAAATGCAATCAGTTTAAACATGGTGTTGATTTATGTACTTCAAGCCATTTAAAGATCCGTGAATTTTCTATAATTTGATGGAATTTGAGGAATTGTATGATGGAATATCTAATTTAAGAAGAGGTGAAATTTGATGGTATGATGGTCTTACTTTTTTTTAATGATATATATAGGAAAAGAATCTATAATCATATATGTCTTTGATGATGAACACGGCGAAGAGCAAAATTGATCAGCATGTGGAGTGCAAGGAGAGGTACAATGCTCCAGCAGAGGCAGAGGAACAACATAAAGACTTGGAAACTGTAATCGATGACAAGAAATATATCATTATGGTTTTTATAATATGGAGCTTAATTTTTTCTTTGATTGTGTAATTGCTTCTCAAAAGGTTGTGAATGCTAGTTGTACATCATATAACAAATTAGAATTATTTCTTATTGTCATTCTTTTTCTATTTCTTTTCTTTTGTGGTATAAATATAATTATCTTTGTCAAACTACAAATGATCTTTCATGCAACACCATCTATTTACCATTCCAAATGATATGAAAGGTATCATTATGGTGAGTCAACTCTCCACTTAAAAATAGGAATCTTTGGTTTGCTTTTATGATGTAATTACTTTCCAAAAAGATATGAAAGCTAGATGTATATTATCTTGGTGAAACTACGAATGATTGTTCATGCATCAACATCTATCTAGCATTCTCACTTCACATTTCACAATATTAATTTATTAATTAAAATTTAATTCAAGTTATATTTCAAATCCTAAAGAAAGGAATGTGAACAATTAATATGCATTTAGCAGGCTACTATATTTATTTTTGTTGAAAGATAATATTGACTTTCTTCCGACTATGATTCTAGTTTAGCATTTCTCTTTCATACTTAATGAACTTCTATTTTATAGTTATGCACAAGATACTTCATACTTTTACTTCCCTTAGATAACATCCTATTTAACACATCTTTTTTCTCAAAATCCACCCCCTTGACCAACATAATATCAAAGCCATGAATTTGACTTCCTCGCTAATATATGATTTATGTGATGAATGAAAATTTGTTAATGTTGAATGTGATTTATGTTGTAGTTTATTTTAAGAATCATTTTTGTAAGTTCATTTTAATAAATAACATTATTTACTAGATATACAAATATATAAATTTTATGTATTGCATATTTTAAAAAATATATAATTATTATTAAATATTAATCCTTTTAAATTATAAAATGTCATGATATGAATTTGCCATCTCCTATTACCATTATAAAATTTCGTTCAACATTAACAAATTTAGACCAGTATCTTTCAAGTTTTGACATTGAAATTGTATCTTTCCTCTAATTTTCTCTCTTTGTTTTCTTTTCTCTCTATTTTCATTTTGTTCTAAACTTCCAAGATACCATAGATATTGGTAAATGTTGTTGAATTTTATAGTTTCTATAAAAAAATAACAGATCCAATTTATGCATAAACCATAATCATTCATTGTTCACAAGCCACTTTGAAGTCCTCTTTTACACCTATCAATTTGCTTTTTCCTTGAGGTTTCTCAAACTATTTCACAAATTTGTTTTTTGCATATCCTGTGTTCATTATATTTTAATATCTAACAAAATTCATTTATTATTTTATCAATCTCCTTACTGTATGAACCTCATACCTCCACCAACTTCTGCATAGACATTTTAGAGAAGAATATAAGTTGTAGCATTTTAAGATCCAATTAAAATAGGTATTTCCATGAATATGCACAAATGAGGGTGTTTCTTTTACACACGCCTATAGCATCCATCACAATATCATATGTGTTTTAGGGTTTCCTTTCAAAGCTTTTGCAAAATAGCGATGCCTTCATATCTTAAAATCATATCCTCTATTTTGGGGACCACAATACCATAGGAATTACTTAAAATAACCATCATTTAATTTCAAAGGTAGCATATTTAGATTATCTTTATAAAAATGACTTTAAAGTTTTTTCATAACATTTGCCTTGAAATTAAAATATCATTCTTTAAATTATTTGTAATGATTTAAATAAATAGTTTCTAAAAATCAAATGTAAAATCTTATGACTCCAAGATGAAAAGTACATCCTGAGACACATTCGATTTCAAATATTTCCCATATTCTTTATGATAATTTAATTTTCTTTCCATCTTAGTAATACTCAAAACTTGTTCTAGTCAAACTCAAAACTTCAAAGCTATGTTCTGGTCAAACTCAAAACTTGTTTATAGGCTACATGATTTGAAGATGGAAAGAAGAAGCTATGCTAAATACTAACAAGAACAAGAAGAAGGTAAAACTATTTTATAGAGACAAAGAACATCCGAATTCTCACATATTCGCTATTTGCCTAGACCTACTTATAAATACTCAAAATAGAAAGTTTATATGGTTACCAAATCTGATTGATACATTTATTGCCTCCATTTTCAGGTTGACCTTCTTTTTTCTTCTAGGGGGGAGTGCGACTTCCACTGATCCTGACATTATTTTTCGTGATCCACACCTGAGCCAGGGTTAAATGATCTAGAAAATATTTTCGGACATGTAGCGTCATGGTAAAATCACTTCGTTGGTGAAGTGTCAACCAAGGTTCAAATCCTTGCTGGGTCATTGTGTTTGCAAGGCCTTGTGCCTTCTCTGGGTCATTGTGCTTATGGATTTGAACAAGTGGAGTGGGGGGATGAGGTCCCCCATTTGTGGCCTCACTAGTTCATAGCTCCAGGTCAAAAATATTCAAGTGGACCCTAAGGAGATGTTGTGCTACCATCACCGGTCATGTTCGAAAGTTTACCAAGCCTAATTTAAAAAAAAAAGATCTGGAAAATAATACCAAATTTAGTAATAAGATGGTTATGAGGAAAAATTTAAAATTTAAAGTCTCTACATTTTACCCTTCTTTGAATAAATGCAACCTGTCACATTGTTTCAAATAAAATTGATCAACTAATATATTGTCTAAAGATATTCTAGTAACAATGGTGATTGATATGATATTACCCCTCAAGAGATTGATCAAACAAATTGTGATGGCAATTGATCTCAACAGAATATGAGAAAATAATTTAATAATTGATATTGTGTGAGTAATTAAGTGAAGATGCACATTTTAATGAAAATGCACAAATGATAAGGGTAAGTAAAAAATTGATGGAAATGAGTAGTATAGCCAAGGTGATAAGTTGATTAAGTTTATTTAGCTAACTAAGCTACTAGGGGTTAATGCTAGCACAAAATAAGTGGTTTCAATAATTGATTAATGGATTAGGGGGCAATGAGATTGCAAGTGGTGATAAAGTGATTAACAAACATGAAGAGACATGTAGAAGTTGGATAATGTTATTTGAGTGATCTCTCTAAAACAAGAAGGGTGATGAAGAGATGATGAAGCGAAAATGAAAGAAAGAAATGAATCATAAAAAAGAATGAAAAGGAGATGAAATCACAAAAGAAATGAAAGAAAATGAAATGATAGAAGAAAGGAAGTGATGAAAGAAGAGAATAAGTGATGAAATAAATAAAGAAGGAATGAAAGAAATGAAGAATTAAGAGGAAAGTTGAAGAAGTGATGACAAGAATGAAGATAATGAAAGAAAGAATATGAGGAAAGATGATAAAAGAAATGAAGATGATCAAGGATGGAGAGGAAGCGATGACTATTCTTGTGCTTTTAAAGTGGTTATCTCATCATTGAGCTTATTATGGCAAAAGGATGATCTCATCTAGATATGGATGAAAGCGATATAAATTCTACTAGTTGCATGCAAGAAGATACATTGGATAGTTAAGGAATGTTCGAAATCATATGAGGCCCATATGTCCTTGATGATCTTAGATGATCATGTCCTAAGATGAGTCATGATGTTACTAAGGAACATTCTACAAGTAGCAACCAATGACTAGTCTGTTCCCATCCTTCCTATTCGAGAACAATCTCTCATGAGAAACCCCTTTCACCATTCATCAACCTAACTCCCTCTAAGAGATAATGTACCATGGAAGTAGTCACCAACCAAAGTGCATTCATCAACCTAACTCCCTCTAAGAGATAATTTACGATCGAAGTAGCAATCAACCAAAGAAGTGATTTTGATGACAACTCATTTCAATCAATATTCCAACCCCACACTAGTCAACCATCGTATATTTCTCTGCATAGGTCCCCACACCTAAAGAAAGAAAGGAGAACATTTTTATTACTACCACAATACTGAATCGACTCAAACTCCTCTCCTATAGATGTCTTATAGATACACCAAGACATAATTATGGTTACAAAATCCAACTGGTACATTTATTGCCTCCATTTTCAGGTTGACCTTCTTTTTTTCTTCTAGGGGGAGTGCGACTTCTACTAATCCTGACATTATTTTTTGTGATCCCCACGTAAGATAGGGGTTAAATTATCTAGAAAATATCGTTGGACATGTAGTGTCATGGTAAAATCACTTCGTTAGTGAAACGACCACCAAGGTTCAAATTCTTGTTGGGCCATTGTGTTCACAAGGCCTTGTGGCTTTGCTGGGTCATTGTGCTCATGGATTTGAACAAGTGGAGTGTGGGGATGAGGTCCCCCATTTATGGCCTCACTGGTTCATAGGTCCAGGTCAAAAATGTTTAGGTGGACCTAGAGAGCATGTTGTGCGAGCGTCACCGGTGATGTTAAAAAGTTTACCAGGCATAATTTAAAAAAAAAAGATCTAGAAAATAATACCAAATTTAGTAATAAGATGGTTATGAGGAAAAATTTAAAATTTAAAGTCTCTAAATTTTACCCTTATTTGAATAAATGCAACCTGTCACATTATTTCAAATAAAATTGATCAACTGATATATTGTCCAAAGATATTCTAGTAACAATTGTGATTGATATGATATGCCCCCTCGAGAGATTGATCAAACAAATTGTGATGGAGATTGATATCTCAATAGAATACGTAATAATAATTGAATAATTGATATTGTTTGAGTAATTAAGTGAAGATGCACATTTGATGAAAATGCAAAAACGATAAGCATAACTAAAAAATTGATGGAAATGAGTAGTATAGCCAAGGTGATAAGCTGATTAAGTTTATTTAGCTGACTAAGCTAATAGGGATTAATGCTACCGCAAGATAAGTGGATTCAATAATTTATTGATGGATTAGGGGGTAATGAGATTGCGGGTGGGGATAAAGTGATTAACATACATGAAGAGACATGTAGCAGTTGGATAAAGTGATTTGAGTGATCTCTCTAAAATAAGAAGGATGATGAAGAGATGATGAAGGGAAAATGAAAGAAATAAATGAATCATAAAAAATAATGAAAAGGAGATGAAATGAAAAAAGAAATAAAAGAAAATGAAATGATAGAAGAAAGGATGAGATGAAAGAAGAGAATAAGTGATGAAAGAAATAAAGAAGGAATGAAAGAAACGAAGAATTAAGGGGAAAGCTGAAGAAGTGATGTAAAGAATGAAGATAATGAAAGGAAGAATATGAGGAAAGATGATAAAAGAAATGAAGATGATCAAACATGGAGAGGAAGTGATGACTATTCTTGTGCTTTTAAAGTAGTTATATCATCATTGAGCTTATTATGGAAAAAGGATGAAATCATCTAGATATGGATGAAACCGACATAAATTCTACTAGTTGCATGCAGGAAGACACATTGGATAGTTAAGGAATGCTCAAATTCATATGAAGCCCATATGTCCTCGATGATCTTAGATGATCATGTCCTAAGATGAGTCATGATATTATTAAGGAACATTCTAGAAGTAGAAAACAATTGAACTTGTCCCATCCTCACCTTTCTAGTCAAAGACATCCTAGAAAAGCTAAAAGATATGTCACCAATGATAAAAATAGAAAAAATCAAAAACCAAATCAAACAAGAAGACAACAGGTTTCATGCAAGAATGATCCTTTTCATGATTGGATTTGAATAGAATGATTCTTTGGATTCTCTTTATCGACAAAATCACCAATCTCAAATGTGCATGATCGAACTTTGTGGTTGTAACTTCGACACATACGTTGCTAGTATGCTCTAAGGTGATTATATGTATTTTTCATCTTTCATCCAAGGATTCTAACTCATGCAAGTGGGAGACTCTATAGTCTTCATCATTGATCAGGTTTCACAAAGAAAGCCACTAGGAAGGTATCTCGACCTTGATTGGCAACATGGGTTCAGTACCATAGACAAGCGTGTATGGAGTGGCACATATGGGAGTGTGAAAACTCATGCGATAAGCCTAGGAGGCAAGGTGCAACTAGATATGCCAATCACAACTAGCTTCTTTGACCATCCTTTTAAGAATTTTTAGAATAGTTTTATTAGAGGCCTCAACCTAGCCATTACCTTGAGAATAATAGGGCATGGAAAAATGTTGTTGAATATGGAATTTGTCATAAAATTCACAAACATCCCAATTTTTGAAAGAATGACCATTATATATAATGATAGACAAAGAAGTACCATACCAAACTATGATGTAATTCAAAATAAAGGTAGCAATTTGTTTACTAGTGGCATTAGTTAAAGGAACAACTTCAATCCATTTTGTAAAATATTTTGTAGTAGTGACGATGAATTTATGACCATTGAATGAAGGCGGATGGATTTTGCCCAAGAGGTTGAGTCTCCATTGACAAAAGAGCCATGATGTAACAATGGTTTGTAATTCTTCTGCAGGTGCATGTATTAAGTCTTCCTGTACCTAGCATTGCTTGCATTTCTTGATAAACTGATAAGCATCATTTTCCATAGTAGGCTAGTAGTAATTAGTGCATATGAGTTTCTTGGCTTGGGTAGGACTACTAGAATGTTCTCTGATATATACCTTTGTGCTCGTACCATAAGGAATTGTTGGAATCATCACGCACAAGACATCAAAGTAAAGTACCATCAAGATCCCAATGATAAAGGGTATTGACTAAAATGGTATAATGGGAGACTCGACATATAAAGGCTTTCAATGCTTTATTAGATGGGTGAAGAGGTAAGGTATTGTCATGTAAGTAGGTGTAAATGTCTCCATACCACTAGAAATTAGGATGAATGATATTATTTTAATTGCTAAATTTATAGGTAGGTTCTAAGATCTGTTCAATGAAGAATTCACAATATGTGGCATTACTTGGCATTATTACAAGTGAGGCTATGGTAGCCATTACATCAGCTGCTCTATTGTTATTCCTAAGAATTTGTTCAAAGGTTATTTTTGTGAAATAATCTTTAAATTGATTCATCATTTTTTTTGTACGAAATCAGTTTTTCATATTTTGTCTTGTAGTCATCATTAAACTATCTAATCACTAACTAGGAGTCCCCAAGAACACATAATTCTAGGATTTTACATTGTACAACAATACAGAGTATTGATAGTAATGTTTCATATTCCATAGTATTATTAGTACATGGAAACAATATATTATAAGCCTTAGGTATACAATCCCCTTCTGGTGTGACAAAGGTAATTCCAGCACCAACATCACCTTGTGTGAAGGAACCATGAAAATATAAAGTCCACATATGTGTGGATTCCACATTGAATGTTGACTCATCGGGTAACTTTATCATAAGTGGATGATCATCTGGAATAGGAGCATCAACAAGTTGATCTATTATAGCTTGTCCCTTTATTCCTTTTCTTTCTACATACACAATATCAAACTCATTGTTAATCATGACCCATTTGGCTAGTTGTTTGGTAAGTGTTGCTCTATTGAAAAGATACTTAAGAGGACAAATTTTTGAAATGAGCCTTGTTTGATGTACAATCATGTAATGTCCCAACTTATGTGAAGAAAAAACTATGGCAAAACATGCTTCTTCCATATGAGTATAATTGAGCTCATATCCTATCGGAGTATGACTGATATAATACATAGCATGTTCTTTTCCTTCAGAGTCACACTATGTTAAAAGTGCCCTCAACATTGTGGTAGTTGCTAAGATGTAAAGGATTAGAGGTTTATCATCTTGTGGACGGACTAACACAGGTGGTCATATTGAGTATTAATTTATTCTTTGAAAAGCTTGTTCACAGTTCTCATCAAACCTAAATGGAACATTCTTATGTAGCAGGTGCTGAAAGGGTTGACATTCATTTGCCAGTTATGCTATGAAATAGTGAATAGACTGTAACCTTCCTTGCAAGGATCTTAACTGACAAATATTCCTTCGTGGTTGCATTTCAAGTATAGATTTGACTTTAGCAGGGTCAGCTTCAATTCCTTTAGATGAAGCAATGTATCCAAGGAGCTTCCCAAAGGTTACCCCAAAGACACATTTTTTTGGATTCAGACAAACTTTGCATTTCTCCAATCGTGTGAAAAGTTTATCTATGATATCTAAGTGTCCCTCTCTGGTGTAAGAGTTTCCAAGGCATCATCTCATGAAATATAGTAAGCTAATAGGTAGCTTCAGTGTTCTTCAACCACTTGATAGGTCATTGCAAGCTAATAGGTAGCTTTGGCATTCTTCAACCCAAAGAGAATGGCATTCCAAAAAATAGTTCCCCAAGGAAAAGTGAATGCTATTTGAATCTCATCCTCAAGAGAAATTCTGATTTGATTATAGGCTGAGAAACCATCGATGAGGGACAATGTCTCATGACCAGCTATTAAGTCCACTATTATATCAATGTTTGGAAGTGGGAAGTCATCTTTGAGAAAAGATTTATTTAAGTCTCTGCAATTTGTACAAACAAAAACATCTGATTAGGTTTTGAAAATGACACCAAATTTCAGATCCACTCTGCATAATCAATAGGCCTTATGAATCCAACATCTAGTAGCTTTTGTAACCCTGTCTTTGCTAATAGCACCATGTGGGGGTGCATTTTTCTTAACTTTTGCTTGACAGGTTCTTCTCCCAGTGAAAAAGATGAGTGATACATTACCAAGTCAGGATCAAGAACTGACATATTTTCCTAGGACCAAGTAAAGTTAACTTGCCTTTCTTTGTAAAACTATACATGTTTTTCTCTTTCTTCTAGGGTCAAAGATTATGCTAAATGTATGATCCTTGGTTTCTCTTCTCTGCCAAGATTTATTGCTGCTCTTTTCTCAACCAACATAGATGACATTTTATGATATGATGCTTGGGGAAGTATGTCAAGCCTTCCATCCTCAGATGCCTCGGGGAGGTTTTCACCATTGGATACATCCTTTATTTTTACTTTTTCAGGGTCTAATGGCATTGCACAATATTTTTCACTAGAAGACCTATTTATATTTTCTATAATATTGCATCTAAAAGGCTTGTCACGCACACTAAAGTAAGCCGCACTCTTAAGTTCTATGGAAAAACCAACTCTATGAATCCTAAGAGGTATTTCACTCTATGCTCCAAGAAATTTTATGATTGCCTCATCATTTAAAAAAATATCCAATTGCGATCCCAATCAATAATTTGTGGGTGAATAAGGGGTAAAGAATCATGATTAGTCTCAATATTATTAATGGGTTCAAGGGTACAAATAGAATCATAGTCATATATATCAATGAAATGGTCACAGTCATTGATGGTACTTTCCATAGTAGTCTATGTTGCATTAGAGGACTCCCCTTCCCTACTCATGTTTCCCTTAGTACTCAAGGTCTTATCATTCTATGGATCATAAGCCAAACCAGAAACCTTACATCCAAAACTTGGTCTGATAGGTTTAAGTATATATTGCTTTTTTAAGCCAAGAGGACTATGACCATCATAACAATATCATTTCATTACCTTAAGTCCTTTTCCATACTATTCAATTGGTATCTTGACTTCTATTTTTTTATTTTATTCCTTTTCTGTATCCTCATATTTGTAGAACCAACCAAGAAGATCTTCTTCTTCCATTTCATAATACAAGGCTCCACATTTTTTGAATATTATAGGTTGCAAGCCATGGTAGTGGTATTATCTAGTGTGGTTTCAATAATTTGTAGTTTTCCATAGGTTTGAGGAGATATAGGTATCTTTCCAATGTAACGAGATCAACTCATAGAATATTCTCCCACCACATGATCTTTTACTTTTATTTTAAACTCAGTCTCTTGAGATTTAGAAGTGGATGTTTTTAGAAACTCAAGATCAACATATGCTTGAGAAGAAGGTGATTCCCTATTGCTAAGAATTGTAGATTAAGTCTAAGGATTTAAATTATTACAATACATGAAAGGATTTTGATCTCCTGGTATAAATATGTCATCATTTGGAAATTTAGTGCATTGGTGATACATTGGAGGAACAACACACATTTGATGAATCCATGGTCTACCAAGAAGAATATTATATGTCAAGGGGAGATCAATAACCTAACAAACCACATCCTTTACCACATGACCCACCCTGATTGGCAATGTAACTGAACCTTTGGATGAATGTTCCTCCTCATCATACGCTTTGATAGTAATTATTTCTTTGATATACTGTATTTTTAGAGAAACCCAATTCTTTGATTGCTTTCAAGGTACAAATGTTAGGACCTATGACTCCATCTATTAACACTCACTTGACCTTAATCTTATGGATAAATATTTCAGTAGTTAAGGATGTGTTATGGGGTTGTTGCATAGATTGATCATCAATTTTAAAGAAAGTGAGGGTATGAGGGGTGACGATATGACCTGCCATAGCTTGGAACTAATCTACATGTAGGTTGGTATGCACAATGGTATTTGCAAGTGCTTGGTCAAGAATTTCTTTATGTTGAGGCGATAAGTGGAGAAGCTCAAGTATGGAAATTTGTGTGGGCATTTTTCCTAAAAGCTCTAGGAGGTTATATTGTGAGGTAGGAGTTGTAGGTTTAGAACTAGAACTAGGAAATCGAAGGGTAATTGTTCCTCTATGGGTAATAACATGACATTTAGGTTCTTTACCTTTGATTATAAAGGTATTCACATGATTATCTAATTCACTAAGATGGTTTGTGCAATAAGTGTATTGAGCATTAGGCCAATTAACACCATCACCAGATTTAGACGCATTTCCTTGACCTTTATCAAACACCCCACGGTTGTAGTTACTAAAAGGAGTATGTCCATCAACTGTAATTTTACCCTCGTCAAGAGTAAATGTAGAATGGAAAAGTGTAATCTAGGCTAGTTAGTACTATGCCTTTAGAAAATGGCCTCATCAATGTGGGTGAATTAATCTTTAACTTCAATACTCTAATTGATTTTGGTATCTTTCTTCATCATCTCATTTAATGGCTTCACTATTTTGGCAAATCCAATAATGAACTTTCTAACAAAATTAATCTTTCTTAAGAAGGATCTCATTTCTTTCTTACTTGTTAGAATCTAGAGTTTTAACAATACTTCAACCCTATCAGGATTAATTGATATCCTTTTTTCTGATATGACAAGGCCTAACAATTTCCCTTCTGACACCCCAAACACACATTTCTTAGGGTTGAGGGATATCCCATATTTTTAATACCTTTCTATTATTTTGTGAAAATGATTGGGATGGTCTTCACACCTCTTGGAGAACACAGTGAGGTCATCCATCTATATGATTATACATTTCCCAATCAATTCCTTAAAATCTATGTCTATTTCTCTTTGAAAGGTTGAATCAGCATTTACTAACCCAAACGGAATTTGTCGGTATGCAAAAGTACTCCGCTTGGTGGTGAATATTGTCTTCATATAGTATTCATAGTTGACAAAAAATTGGTTATATCTAGAATAACCATCAAAGAAAGACATCATCTGTGACCCATTCACAATTTGCAATAATTCATCTAAGGATGACAACGGGTAATTATCTTTCTCACATGCCTTGTTAAGGTTACAAGAATATACATATCCTGGTCTCTCTATTTTTCTTTCGTACTAGTACCAATTTTTCTTCCCATGTGAAATGGTGAATAGGGAAGGTAATTTTAGGCGTGAGTAGCTTCTGAACTTCCTTGAAGATGATATATTCTATGAGAGATTCATCGAACATTATTTCTATCTGAAAGACTTTGTGTTGGGTTTGAAAGAATTGAAAGAGTGATTATAGAAGTGTAAAAATTATTCAAATCTTCATATCCTCTGGCTATGACATCTATACACTCCTTCAAAATCTTTATAATTTTCTCTCTCATCTTAAGTGCAATTTTTTCCAATGAAAACCATATTTTCTTAACCATTATAGCCAATATTGTATAGCTCATATTTTCCATCCTTTAAATAAGTAGTCAACTTCTCCTTTTTCGGGGGGTCAGAATCAAAGTGGTATTTGAGGGTAACCACATCCTTAGGAATGACATTTATGGAGAGGTTCATAATACACTAAGTGTCTTTCTCACCAACAATTTTTTCTCTATCATCTTCATCAATATTTTGGTCTTCAAAGGTGCTGAGATTAGAAAGAAAAGCCGAGATATTTTTATCATCTTCGAAGACTTGGAAATGAGAAATGTTGTTAGGTAATTGGATGGCATCAAGACTAGCTCTACAGAGAATCTCTTCAATGAGGACTGACTTATTGGTTCTAACATACTTGCAGACACAACCAATGTATTTGGTATACCATTCCTCTTCTAGGGTATGATTTGAATGTCAAAGGTGTCAAAATCCTCAATCAGAACCTAGACAAAAAATTTGTATGTTGCTAGTCTCTTATCATGACATGCATACTAGCTTCTCACCTATTTGACTACCAATTATGAATCTCCCTGCACCTTCAAATAATTTTCTTCTTTCTTTAGGGCTAAGAGGAGTCCTCTGATGAGGTCTTCGTACTTAGTCATATTATTGGTACAAGAAAACTACAATTGGAATGAGGCTAAGAAAGCCTTACCTTTTGGATTGGTTAACTCAACTCTAGCTCCACTTCCTTGCTTAGACCTTGAGCCATCGAACTTTAGGATCCATATTTCACCCTTAAGTTTTCTCAACATTTTTTCTATTAGATATAGTGGGTTTAGAAGCTTGAAGCCCTCCCACTACTTCTTCTTGTGTTTTCATAGGGCTTTTCACTACCCAGGGGATGATTGATTCCATCAATAGTTGTACTAGAGACTATATGAGATAATGCACTTTTGTAATCTCCATTTATAGATGGATATTGGGAGGTTCATTGGGTTTAGGCTTCTCATAACTAGAAAAATGAGTGGTGTTGACTTGATTAGGTTTAATTTTCTTCAAGGACACATCTTTAAAAGGGAGAACATTAAGGATATTATTAATGATTTAATCCTCTTGCACCAAAGTATATTTATCTATAAGAAAAGCTTTAGGAGAAGGACAAACATGATTCAATAATGCTTCATCTCTAGTGGGAAATCCATTGAAATTAAAAGAGGGAATGATATCACAAGGAAAGGTAGCTACAATATCATCCCCTTGCACCAAATGATCCTTATGGGGGAGGTATATTTTAGGATAACCATAATTCTTCAAATATTCATCCTTGGGAGGGATATTTATGAAAGAAGTGTTCATAACCTCTTCTTTCACCAATGTGCCCTTATTGGTAGGACCAAATTTAGGAGAGGGTAAATCGATGTCCATAAACACTTCTTCTCTAGGAAAGGTATCATGTATTGAAGATAAAGTAACATTAAGTTGAAGGTGTTTGTGATATTATCCTCTTTCTCTAAGATACTCTAACTAGAGAGGCATTTTTAAGGAGAAAGATCATCATAAATTTTCAGATTTTCATCCTTAAGGGGAAGAGGTGTAAAAGAAGTGTTAATAATATTTTCTTGCACCAAATTATCCTCATGAATAAGAGAAGATTTTGAAGAAGAATTATCATGGTTCATGAGGGCCTCATTTCTAAAAGGTAAATCTTGATACAGAGGATTGTCAACCACATCGATTTATTTTATGACAAAAGCTTCTTCATAAATAGGATTCATAGAAGGTAAAGGTTCATAAAGAGGATTGTCAAGCATGACAGTATCCTTGTGAATTGTTGGAGATTTAGAGGATGATTTAGAGAGAAGGATGAATTCATAAAGAGTTTCATCCATCATCTCAAGGTCATCACAACTAAATGGCTTACACATTATGTTAATTAACATTTGGCAAAAGGATGGTTTAGAAGACTTAGGATAAAGGAAACCATTAAGAGTCTCCTCAAGTTCTTCTCTACTATATACTTCCTCAAAAGGATAGTCATCATAGGAAAATGTACGGTCCAAGGCACAGTAGTCTTGCAAAGATTAATTTAACATTTTCAAAAGAAATGCTAACTATTGCAATGAAATGAGGTAAAGCATGCAAAGACACAAATGCATAAAACACAATTTTTTTAATGTATTTTTTATGTTTATTTTTATTTTTTCTATAAGTTTATTATAGCTATGAAATGAATGTGTCTAAAACTAAAAAACACACTTGGAAAATTTTGCAACCCACGAGTCAATTTTAGAATTATAAATTGGGTTTTTTGTGAATTCAACCTCTAAATTTATGTAATTCAATTGGAAATTCAATCTATCAGTGGAAATTTGAAAGCTAACATGCATAAAAATCAGATGTGAAGATGAAAAATTAGAATTAAGAATGAAATATATTGGTTTCACCAAAATGTAATGGTGTAATTTGGAACTAGGCTTTCACCAAGTAGGATAAGACCACCAATTACCCAAATTAACCAATACATTAAAAGGACGATGGAACCTCAATAGATCAAACCTAAATTATATTAAGAAGAGGGTTGAATGCTAATTGAGGTCCTATTTCACCTTTTGCTTGAGTTGAAGTTGTGTTTGAATTAGTTTTTGAATTGCAAGTATAAAATCTATAACAAACAATGAGAAATTTAAATGTAATGATGAAAACAATGTTATAAAAATCAAAGAGAGCTGTAAAATAAGATCTGAGCAAGATAAGAGGATCAAAACTTGTACCTAGAAGTTCAAGAAAAATTGTCAGGATCAGGGCACTAGGTGCCCTGGTAGTGGCTAAACTAGGATGAAGCCCCCTGGTCCTTGATGAGTGCTCTGGTGCCTATAGAATTCCCTAGTCCTAAGGTGTCTCGAGAACTTCTACAAAAGGCAATTCACCTCTGGTAATCTCTATGTCAAACAAAGGTGAAGAATTGGACACTTCTAAGGAAATTTGAAGTTCAGATGTAGATGAGAAAGTCTTGTCCAAACTAGAAAGCCATCAGGAAAAGGAGTCCAATGTACACATGTCCATGATTAGAACCAAATCTAGTTCTCCAAATTATGTATAGAAAATTATATTCTCAGCACCATTTATTCTTCCCCCTATCACATCTTCTATGCAATCAGTTGATTTTTGCAATGTAGATCTCATTTAGAAGCTTGAAATTGGAGAAGCATTCATAACTTTTGCAAGACATAATTTCCAGAAGAAAGATAAGATCATTGAAGATCTCTTGTTAGCCCTTCATTTTGTTGTCCCTAAATATCAATTAGATCTGGACACCTCTTCTATAGAAAAATGCAAAATATTGACCAACTCTTTGAGTAGTCATGTGGAGAAGATAAGAGAAAACTATGAAAAGGAAAAGGCCGATGATAAGCAAAAGCTTCTACAAGAGTTCAAGGCCAAATGTGAATCTGCACCTCTACCTCTCTTAGCTAATCTCGTCGGACCAATCTTACCTAGATAATAGTGACATATTATTTTCTTTCAATCTTCAGTGGTTGGATGCCACCAGAAGTATTAAGGATGAAATGAACATGATTCAAGATAAAATATAGCAGGCTCAACAGAACTTCAAACTATCAAAAGACTTATCTGGCTCTGAAAGATCAAATATTGAAGATCTTCATAGCAAGTACTATGGGCTACATTAGCAAAGAGATAATATTATTCTTGCCTTAAGAAAATTGAGATATTTTAGAAATGAAAGTATCTCACTCTTGAATCACACACTCTCTCTTGCCTCCTAGTTCACTTATTCTAATCTTGACTCCATCATTGAAGAAGAACAACTGCATGCATCCTTGTTAGGACATGTTGAGCTTCTAACATATTCTCTTTCTCATTGGGATATGCATAAGGATGTGTGGGTTGCCCATGCTAAGAGCTTCAAAGATTCCTCCAACAAGAATTGATTATCTCCCTTAGAGGGAGTTTTTTTGTCTAATTTCAATTTTTCTTTTTGCCCTTTGTCATTGTTGTCAAAGGGGGAGTAGTTAGTGTGTAGTAGTATCAGTAACATTCATCAGTATTTAAAACTCTCTTTTATGTTATTATTCTCAGCAAAACCTTTACTGTATAACTTTTATTGCCATCAATGACAAAGGGGGAGATTGTTGACCTATTTGCCATTGTTTTCATTGATGTCATAGATTTCATATGTATCTATCTGGTCTATAATGTATGTATGTAGTTCGGATCGGTTAGATTACTTTTTCACATACATGTTTTTTTTTTCTTTCCATACACACAATTTGTAGTCAATTACTTTGCCTAACTGGAAAGACTATTTTTGAGTCTAGTCCCATCTAGACATGATGATTCTACATGTCTCAAGATGCTTTAGATCCGGTCCTATTTGGATATGCTACTTGTTAGAAGCCAACTCTACAAAATGACATTTTTGGTTGGTGTTATGTATTAGATAAGCCCTGTCTCACCACTTCTGAATAAGCTGACTTGTCATGTTAAGCTTATTGTTGATCTGAATATATATTGTGACTTATATCATGTTAAATGTGTGTGGTTGTTGAAAGACAACTACTTTGTGTACTACAGGCAAAGAATACTATGAATGTGCATTGTGAGTAAATCATGTATAGTGAATAAAGAAGAACTACTTGTGTACTACAAAGGAATTGTAATCTATGCATTTGATAGATGCAACTACAACAGTTCAATATTGTATAACTCATGTTTCGGTTGTAAGACATCTTTTGTTCTGGACAGGGAATCCAAACCAACACTGAGCCAAACCAGTAGTGACCCAACACCCTTTTTATTGTGTAACTATTTGCATATTACTCTATTCCTAAGAGAATCTTCTCTCTATAGTTTTTCCCATATTGGCTTTTCCACATACAAAATTCGGGTGCTATGTGTTATGTCTCTTTTGTTTATTGCACTTAGATTATGTTATGTCCTTAATTAATTATAAGTTTAAATAAGTTCAAAGGAATATTGATTCACCCCTCCCTTCTTACTATTCTTTTTATTCATCAGAGAAAACATGGCACCATCTTGATCTCATACACATACCCTAGTGCAAGGGGGGGAAAATCAAGATATTGGTCTTTTCATCTCTCTAGATCCTCCTTATTCTCCTAGAGCCTATCTTATTCATCAAAACAATTGTAGAGAAGATAATTTTATGCATTTAATTCATGACTTATCTCCACACATAACATTAAGAAAAGATGAGGCCTTAGATGATAAGGATCTTTTGAACCTTCTCTCTCAAGAAGTGATACTTGAGCTCAATGTGCTTAGTTCTAGCATGTAATACCAGATTCTTGGAAATATTTATTGCACTTGAGTTGTCACAAAATAAACTCACCTGTTCATATATAGGTACTTTCAAACCATCCAATACATGTTTCATCAAAATTTCTTGAGTGTAGTTCATAAATGCTGCCACATACTCCGCTTCAGCTATAGAATGGGAAATATAGCTCTGCTTCATACTCATCCATGAGACTAGTCTTCCACCAAGAAAGAACGCTCCACCAGTTGTTCCCTTCTGGTCTTCCACATTACCTGCCCAATCTGCATCAGTAAATACTTTGAGATTAAAATCACCATTGTATGGATACCACAATCCATAATCAACTATCCCTTTCAGGTATCTAAGAATCCTCTTGACTGCTACCAAGTGGGATTCTCTTGGATTTTTTTGAAAACGGACCACAATGCCCATTGCATGAGCAATATCCAGTCTGCTATGTACCACATAGTGCAGCTTACTGATCATTGACCGATACTCCTTCTCATTCACCAATGCGGAATCATATTCCTTAGTCATTTTACAACCAGTCACCATCAGTGTACCTATTAGACCCAATATGGAAAGCTAATGTACTGAGAGGGGAGGGGTGAATCAGTACTCCAAAAACTTTTCTTTTGTAATAACCTTACTGTTATACATAAACAGAGTAGTGCAGTAACATAAAACAAAACTATAATCAACAGATAACATTCATACATGATTCACTCCATAACACATATATTTTGGTCACGCATAAACTCTTGGTTAGAGAGAAAAACTGCGGTGGGGATGGCACCCACAACTTCACTACTGCAATAATAAAGAGTGCTCGGTTAGAGCTACATTTAGCTATTTCTGATAGCTGACCCTGTTAGGAGTATTAAGATCAATTAGATCTACCTTGCTAAAGGATTTTACAACACTATATAAGTGTAGCACCTGGTTAAAGGATTTACAATTTATAGACTTCGTTAGAGTCTTTTACCCTGTTAAAGGTTTCTCTTACAACTTCAAGATATTACAATAGATTCATTATAAATATCTGCAACTTTACATCTAGAATGCTATAGCAGATTCTATGTGCTCAAAATAAGATTACCTTGCCTATAGCATACCTCGATAACTCATAAAGTAACTCGGTAAACCTTTCTATTTACTCTGTTCCTCGACTGTTCTCTGATAACCTTCTCGGTGACCTTTGTGTCTCTGTAATAGTCATAATACTATGTGATTTCTCATGTATCACATAAGTCTTGCTTCATACACATATGCACACACATTTCTCACATTCACATATGTTTCTAACCCTAAACTCATGCTGTGTAAATAGACTTCTTATGTCGATGATCCAATTCATTGCTTCGATATTACAAACATGATTTCTTGAATAAATAACCATGCAAAATATTTCATTGGTTAGATGACCTCAAAATTATACAAAATCTGTATGTGCAATTTCCAATGTGATAATGGTTCTATGTGCCTGAATCTTGTAACACGTTTTCATATGTGTGTCCAGGTTCAATGAATCTAGTAACACGTTTAACTCGGTGTATATCAACTTGGTGTTTTAACTTTACTTCCTGATAGACATGAAATAACACTCGGTAGACAGCTCGCTGTATACTGGGGCTTTGTGACTATTTTCCTTCCGTAACCGACTATACCGACTTCTCTATGTGTACCGACTGCATGATTTGGTACTACTAACCGACTAGAATATAGAATGACTTTGTATATAAAACTAATGACAATTTGATAAGTAGTTGTTCATGGTGAAAATGGATAACAATAATAACAAGATTGAAAGACTAAATGAATCCAACCACAAAACCCTAGCCTAACAACAACAAAGATCCACCATAACATATGAAGATTACCTAAGACAATGTAAATAAAATAAAATCACAAAGATTATACCATTAAATGTCCAATAGGGTTTTGATCTCCATTCTTCCTATCTCCATTGATCTTAATTTGATATATTTGCTCTTAGATTTTTATGTGCACAAGAGCTCAACAAAGAATGGAATGTGGTTGCAAGTAGGATCGTAGTATAGCCAAGTCCTTAAGATTAGTCATTAGGCATTATTAGGGTTTGATAATGAAGAAAGCATCTTCTTAAATAGAAGACACCATAAGAAATGGAGGGATAAGATTGAGAGGTGTAAAAAGAGAGGTCGGCTAGGATTAGAGGGTAGGTAGAAGAAATAATAAAATAATGAAAGAGGTAGGTAGTGTAGGAATTAAGAGATGAATGACATGTGTCATGTGTAGGAAAAAGATAATGAATTAATTAAATAAATAAATATTTATTTAATTAATAGAAGAAATAAGATCAATTAAATAAATAAAATATTTATTTAATTTACGAAAAGGATAATTTAAATAAATAAATGTATTTATTTAAATGAGAAATAAGGCTAGAAGAGGATAAATGATTTAATTAAATAAATAAAGATTTATTTAATTAATAGAAGAATTAGGCTTAGATAATTAAATAAATAAAATATTTATTTAATTAAACATAACAATTTTGAGTGTCTACATTTTGCCCCTCTTTGAGACAATGCGACTTGTCGCGTTGTTTCAAAGAAGATAAGATGAACTGATACATAGTTGCCCCAGTATGGGAATGATATGCCCCCTCGAGAGATTGGATGAAAATGTCTGAAAAGATTGCAGACAATCTCTCGATAAGAAAGAAAGGCTAGAATGGACTAACCAAATAAAGTGACAAAGTCATGGGATAAACAAGACTGACTCGGGAAATGAAGGCCAAGGCCAGGGTAGGCTATAAGATAGACCACGGGCAAAAGACATCCTCATTATCATCTACACCTTCATGAGATCAAAGTGCAGAGTGAGAAAAGAGCAGCAGCAGTCAGCAGCGATGGCTTTCGTGCATAGATTCGACCGCGTTCGACGATTTCAGAGGCCAGCAGAGGTAGGAGAGCCAGTAAGTACCGCCAAACCTCCTCGTACTTTGACACATTTTCTTTTTTCATTAATGCCTATTAGTTAGAGCAATAAATGCGCTTAGGAATAGGGTACAAAAAAGTGCAAAACCGTCAAAATGCGTCTGCGTCGGTGCCAGGCGCGTCTGTGTCTGCTAGGTGCGTCTGTGTCGGTGCCAGGCACGTCTGTGTCTGGAACCGCATTTATGTCAAATGCGAGCGCATCTACGTCCTGCAGGGGCGTTTATGTTGCAAAGTCGCGTTTATGCACAATAAAGACATGTTTATGTCATACAAGTGCATCTGTGATGTTTAGGCACGCTTGTGCAGTCTATAGGTGCGTTTGTGAGTTAAAAGTGCATTTATGTCCGAAAAATGCAAGGTTTTGTCTTCTAGGTCAAATCGGCAGTTCTGTGATGAACATACACTATCGATTGGATAAGCTGCTGAGAGAATACACTCAAGCAGGTCCTCTAAGAAGAGTAGGATA
This sequence comes from Cryptomeria japonica, assembly GCF_030272615.1. Lineage (NCBI taxonomy): Eukaryota > Viridiplantae > Streptophyta > Pinopsida > Cupressales > Cupressaceae > Cryptomeria > Cryptomeria japonica. Next base: position 5,178 of record NW_026729644.1, on the reverse strand, counting down.
GATCAAGGCACTTTGTGATAAATAGGGAGCACCAAGATAGAGTACTTTGTGATGAACAGGGAGTACCCAAAGTATGAGCAGCACTTTGTGATGAACAAGGAGTGCAAATGTGAGAAACACTTTGTGATGAATAGTGAGTGTCATGCACGTAGTACTTTGTGATGAATAGGGAGTACTACTAGGATAGAAGCAACACTTTGTGATGAACAGGGAGTGTCACTAGGATAGATAACCATATGCATTTAGATAAAAAAAAGTAGCATTTTGTGATGAACAGTGAATGCCACCATGACTGACATGATTGATTTGTTTGACTGCAGGAGTATTTGCCTATGTTGGAGTCACGGGAGAGATTCCCATCGACACAGAGATTGTGACCTAAGTTGTCATTTCAGGATAGAGCTGCCATCAAGGAGATGGGTTTGAGACATGTACTATATGTGCCTGAGTTTCGGGCAAACATGGGTTTGCTTACTACACTGGCTGAGAGATGGAATTCAAAGACTTGCACTTTTCATTTGCCGATGGGGGAGATGACAGTCACCCTGGAGGATGTCTACCGGATTCTGCATATACTGATTGATGGAGATTTGATTCCATATGATCGTGACGGAGACAGAGAGGCATTGAGATGGGTGTTCCAGGATCCCGGATTAGAGATGAGGGAAGGAAATGTGGCATGGGACACCATGATCGCGACAGGGTTAGCTTTGCCAGCTGTGATTGGAGGAGCCATCAATGGGTTCCTATGTCCGGATAGGGCGACACGGGGGTTGGCAGTGGGCTGGGGAGGAGCACTGGAGACACTGGTGACGCAACACACCAGATATGCGTGGGGACCATGTGTGTTGGCCCACCTATATTATGAGCTTCATCAGTTTGTATACCATGGGTCAGTGGGACTGGGCTATGGAGTGACACTGCTGCATGTTTGGGCATATGAGCATCTGCCTATTACGCGACCGATACATTTCAGAGGTAGAGGTCATGGATGGAGTTTTGTGCATTTATATGACATGATTACATCATAGCCGCGGATTGGCAGGTTAGAGCATTGGCGGCGAGTGATAGATGACATTGATGTAGTCATCTGGAGACCGTATCTAGGATGCGAGGAGTGGGAGGATGACACAGTGGAGCTGCCCTACACCTTTTGGAGTAGGTATCTGATTGGGCGGATGCCCTATATACTAGAGAGACAGCTGGTGGACAGAGTATGCAGGCAGTATGACAGGATCTAGAGGATGCCACGAGGCTCAGGGATGTTTGCCCGTACAGTTAGGGATCAGGCGCAGTTCGGGCCTTTATTGTCATATGATCAGGCGCTGACACAACTAGCAGAGATGGTGCCCTTACCCTGGGATATGTGGCTAGAGATCGAGGATGCTGGGATGGATGCAGAGTATGCAGCATATTGGGCCGAGCATCCATTCCCTCGATTGACAGATCCAGGAGAGCTACTGGAGGGAGATGGAGGAGGAGATGATGATGATGATGGTGGGGGTGATGGGGGTAGAGGCCGACGGAGGTGGAGGGGGGTAGCTGGGGAGAGGAGGGTGGCACCTCAGAGGGAGGGTGTCAGGAGGGACAGGCCCAGGTGGTGAGGGGTCATGGTGGATTGCCCTTACAGGTACCAGCAACACAGGGTCCTAGAGCATAGGGACAGAGACATGGATAGGTATAGGGATAGGTGCCAGTACAGGCACAGGAGTAGGGACGGAGGTAGGCACAGGGACCTAGGCATGTACAGAGATAGGTACCTATTTAGGCACCAGTACAGGTATAGGTACAGGGGCAGGCACCCACAGAGGAAGAGCCACAAGCAGAGGCAGAGGGGGGAGATCCAGAGGAGGATGAGCTGATTGAGCTCAGGGAGATCTGCCAGGGCCAGGCAGATGAGATACAGGAGCTGGAGAGGGAGAGGGACCAACTCAAGATGAGGCTCAGGGATACTGAGCAGGAGAGAGATCAGGCGATTCAGCGCTATACTGAGGCTGAGACAGCGCTGAGGGCAGGGAGGCAGGCGGTGAAGGACGCAGGAGCAGGCTATGCATATGTCTTGCGGGCAGGAGAGGAGATTGCCTACTAGAGGGACCTTTATTATGGTGCCGTGCTAGTAGATCAGCGAGCGAGGAGCTTCCATAGACCATCGCAGACAGCGATAGCTATGGGAGGGAGCCGGAGGAGACAGGCATCGAGTGGTGGGGTCATGGGTCCTCCACCACCACCAGATAGAGGGGACAGGAGGGATGATCCTGGGGTGGGTCCTTCGAGGGCTTAGATTCCATCGAGGCCAGGCGGCTCTGAGGGAGGGAGTTCATCATAGCCTTAGAGGGCTCCCTTGTATCAGTATTGTACCATTTTTGTATTGTAGACACCTGCGGGTGATTTTGTAGCCATATGATTATTTTACATCATTGTATCATGACACTTTGGATTATATATATGAGATGATTCATTTTTGCGGCAGCTATATGCATGTGTACCTATGTGATGAGATGTTTGATGATGTATGTTTATGATATGGATGCAAATATGTATATGATGCAAATGCAATATTTTTGTTCTTTTATGTTTTATATGTGATGTATGATGCAAATGTGAATGTATGTAATGTAGATGAATATAATAATGCAAATGTAAATTGTGCTAACATGTGTTGTGTGCAGGATGTGATGCAGTTGTGATATCTATATGTATGTATGAAATGCTTATATGTGGTAATGCAGGTGCAAACTACATGAAATGCAAATGTTTTTGGTGTGTCCTTATACTCAGTCATGTGATAGCAGGCTACATGGGCTCGAGAAGGACGATGGAAGTCAATCAAGAAAGGGGGATGGAAGACAAAAGATATGAACGTGAAAGAGCTTCTTGTGCGTTATCATCATTGAGCTTTATTATGGCAAGTAGGTTATGACAATCGAGGCGTATGTTCGACCCAGAAAGTCATTGTACCTGTTTGCATGGAGATAAGACAGTCACAAACAAGGAATGCCCCAGTTCACACTAGACTCACAGTGTCCTCATATCCTTGGACAAGTCATAGCATTACTAAGAGACAATCCACAGGCAGCAAACAAAAATAGGTGACGATACCCCATCCTTGCCTTTCTAGTCAAAGACATCCTGGAAAAGCTAAAAGACATGTCACCAAAAGATAAAATCAAAAGAAAACCAAGACTCGACACCAACATCCACTATAGTCCTCAAGTTTAGTGTCTCTTGTCACTTGTATAAGTCTTATTTGATTGTGGTCACAATATTTACTTTCACAGAAAGGATAGATAGCACTGAACCATAATGTTGTCTGAGTCTGTTGAAAGATTTGATTTGGTTGAAGCATATTGTTGCTGCTGTGTCTCATCTGAAACTGACTGAATCCATGAAGCTGATACTTTATTGTAGAGAAGATGGAACTTTATTTTGGATCTGTGATGCAAATGTTGCTTTATTGCGGATTGTGCACGGATAGACGGAAGGAAGCTGGAAGAAACTGTACTCCTCGAAACATGTGATGTTCTTAATTCCACACCCATCACTAGACGTAGGATGCCGTAGCCATAGATAGGATCTGATTTATTATGGATGGAAAGGGAGTGAAAAAAAGGGGGGTTTATTATGAATGGCTAACCAATCTTGGGTAGATCAATAACAAGCCATGATGGGAATGGGTAAGTTTATTGTGAGTGTGTGCAAAGTGAAAGAATGAAAGTGAATCCTGAAGGAGGGAGGAGCAATGTCTCTACGCATGGCGCTGGGGACCCAGTTTTCACCATGGTACTTGCCCAGGGCACCACCGAAGTGGTTTTCACCATTGGACGAAATTATTTCTCTTTACTTTTTTCGATTTTTCAAATTTTTTTTTTTGTGTCACAAGGCGCCTGTTTGCCAGGTTTTCACCAAGTAACAATTTTTTTTTGTTTTTATAATTTTTTTTTGATTTTTTTGTATTTTTGAATTAGGATATTCTGAAGAACTATGTGTAGAACCTGCGAAGGTGCATTCTATTGATAGGATCCTCCAAAGGTTCACCTTCTGTAGTTGAGAGCTGATATGCACCAGATCCATAGGTTGCTATAACAATGTAAGGACCAAGCCAGTTTGGTTCGAACTTGCCCTTCTTCTCTCTGTCTTGCTGATTCTTGGGATTTTCTCTGAGAACCAAGTCACCTACCTCAAATGTACAAGGCTTGACCTTGTGATTGTAGCTGCGACTCATTCGTTGTTGGTAAGCCTTGAGATGATTAAAAGCAGTTTGTCTCCGTTCATCCAGTAGTTCTAGTTCTTGTAAGCGAGAGACCCTATAATCTTCATCAGTGATGATGTTTTGCAAAGAGACCTGTAAAGAGGGTAACTCAACCTCAATAGGCAAGATGGCTTCAACGCCATAGACAAGTGAGTAGGGTGTAGCTCCTGTAGGTGTGCGGACACTTGTGCGGTAAGCCCAAAGTGCAGGATTGAGTTGGATATGCCAGTTACGGCCAGCGTCGTCGACTGTCTTTTTGAGGATTTTAAGAATTGTTTTATTAGACGCCTCAGCTTGGCCATTACCTTGGGGGTAATATGGTGTGGAGAAATGATGGGAAATATGGAAGTAGTCACAGAGTTCACGAACATCCTGATTTTGAAGGGATGCCCATTATCAGTAATAATAGAATCAGGAATACCATATCGGCATATGATATAGTTAAGGATGAAGGTAGCAATCTATTTTCCAGTTGCTTGTGTGAGAGGCATGGCTTCAATCTACTTTGTAAAATACTCTGTGGCTGTGATAATGAATTTATGACCATTGGAAGAAGGAGGGTGAATCTTGCCTATGAGATCAAGTCCCCACTGACAAAAAGGCCAAGGAGACGCGAGTGGTTGTAGTTCTTGTGCTGGCGCATGTATGAGGTCTCCATGAATTTGACATTGCTTACATTTCTTGACAAACTGATATGAGTCTTTTTCCATATTGGGCCAGTAATATCCAGTCCTGATGAGTTTCTTGGCCAAGGTAGGACCACTAACATGCGGACCACATATCCCTTCATGCACTTCATGTAACGCAATCTGAGCTTCGTCGCTTTCTAAACATCTAAGAAGAGTGCCATCTAGACCTCGTCGGTATAGGATATCAGCTAAAATGACATAGCGAGAGGATTGGCGAATGAAGGTGCGGCGTTGGTTATT
>NW_026729643.1:0-49000 GCF_030272615.1 Cryptomeria japonica | reverse complement strand
TAGATGTATGTCCAAATCTACCACAAGAATAGCATTTTACATTCATTCTATAATTGTCTGAGTTATGACCATGTTTATTGCATTTGGAACATTGACTGATGGATGAGTTTGTATTCTGATTATTTCTATATCTGCACTGATTTGCTCTATGACCAAATTTGTTGCAATTAAAACATTTGCCATTGAATTTATAAGCATTAGGTTGCCTTACCGGTTTATTGTGATCATGATTGTTTGCAATTCCGGAACTTTCTCTATGTTGAAATCCAAGTCCAACTATTTCTCCATCAATTTTTTAACTTTTCAGCATATCATCAAGCTTGTCTAAACTCTTTTTGAATTTGTCTTTGTATTCATTTCCAGTGACCAAGTCACCTTCCAGAGTGCTAACTTGTCTCATAAGTTCCTCCTTGTCATGTTGCATCTGAATCAACTCTGTTTTAAGCATATCATTATCATAACTAAGACTTAGAGATTCATCTGATCTTTCATTAAGTCTTCTAACCAAATCTTCCTCATTCTCTTTCTATCATCAATATCCTTACATAGTCTCATGGTTAAGTTTTGCATCTCATTCCTCATGTTACTATTCTCTTGTCTTAGTTTCTCTACAATATCTCTGAGAGTTTCTTTTTCTTCATAATCTTGTTTTTGTAGTGACTCGCATAATTCTTTTCTCTTACTCTATGCCATGACCAGGTTTTCTTGAAGTGTTTTGATGAATTCTTGATCAAATCTGAGTTCTTCTTCCAATTTGATATTTTTTAATTTTTCTACATCAAAATCTTCAAGAGCTCCTTCCAACTATTGTCTCAAATTTTCCATCGGTACCAGTTTCAGAATCTTCCTCAAGCTGTTAGGATTTTGCAAATAGAGGAACAAGATCTGATACCAATTGTTAGATACTTGGTTAATCCCAAGGACACTGAGAGGGGGGGGGTGAATCAATGTCTGCCCGATAGATGAAATATTTAAACTTATTTGCAATTTTGTAACATAGATTAATATGTCGGTAAACAAATAATAATGCAGTAAAGAGAAACAAAAGAAACAACATCAATGCACACCATAACACAAATATTTTAGCGAGGAAACCCTGTAAGGGAAAAACCTCGGTAGGATTTGTGACCCACAATATTTATCCACTGACCATATGAATAAATATATGAATGGTTAGGGAAATTTTAGTTTAAATATTTTATTAAGTGTTATAATTTATTCGAATTAGTTTAAATTACATTGTAATAATTGTTAAAATAAAATATAGGCATTGGTAATTATAAGTGCTAGGACTAATTTAATTAGTCCCAAAAAGGCATATAATGATCATTGGAGATTAATAATATCTTCGTCAATTATTTTAGAGAGTTTGATTTAATTAATCTATTTAATAAAATTTGATGAGATAATAAAATAGTTCATTGAGATAATAGAATAATTCATTCAGTATACTGCATTTAAATTTCAAATTATTATCGCTTACTTGAGTTAGTGGTTAGAGTTAACTCACACATAGTTAAGAGGAAACTTGCTAAGCGCATTTCATATTTGTAAATTTAATGTTATTAAGTAATGATTTAAAAAAAAAAAAAATTATCCCGTTCGTGCCCAAAAGTTTGGGCATGACAATTTGTGACCCACAATATTTACTCACTGACCATATGAATAAATATTACTTAGTACAATAGGAGCCTGCACATGTAGGAAGGCCAATTGCCTAGAGCTCACTGCTCAACAACAAAATTGGAGTCCCACTGACTACACAATTGGATGGTTAAATCCAATAATAATGCACTCCTTCAAAATAGCATCTGCAATGTTGGATTCAGTACCAGTTTAAGCTCTGTCTGATACCTCTGCCAAAAACCTTATCGGTAAAAGATTATGCTATCACAAAATAATCTTCGCTCTACTCTGCTTCTTATTCACTCTGAAATAAATACATCAAAGTGCTTAAACAACTACCCGATATCATATCCCTATCTCATATCATTGCTTTCATTACTTTTCATTACATCATATTACATTAAATCTCAAATGACCTACAAGATCTCATACATATATGAGTCTTTACAATACAACACGTCGGCCATATAAATATAATTTACATTTATAATTCATTTCGCATAAACAATACTATTGCCAAGTTGGCCTAGAATGCTGGTATGTTCTATTGTCGGTGTAAACTAGATGCCAGTGTGAATAAACCTTGTGTATCTGTCGATGTCGGTAGGTGAAGCCTATTGCCAATTGAACTTGTAGAACTTTGTTGAACCTTGTTTCCATCAATGACAACATCTACCTTTCTCATTTGAGTGTATAATGCCAATAGGAGGAAGGGTGGATCTAATAGTTATTACATTATAATCATTTCAAATGGGATATTCTTATAAAGCATATAATATATAAGGTTTTATAACCTTATATTAGAACATTATTTAAATCTTATAAGGGTGTAACCCATAATATCATTATGTTCTAACACTCCCCCTTAATGTAAATAGGAGATCACATGTTTAATTTCAAAGAAAAAATGAATTACCCCAACAACATAGGTCTTATTTAATAGTGATAAAAAGGGACACAAATATATGCCAACATGAAGATCATGCCTTCTAGATTACATGAAAGTCATCCCTAGTAACGTAGGTCCTCTTTAATAGTGATAAACAACAAAGATTACTTTAGTGGCAAATATTCGCAAATAGCGAATATTATGTATCGACTGGGGGTGGCCATGTCGCCAGAACATTATCAATTTCTATCAAAGTCATGGCCCAATCGTCATATGTTTTATGCAATTAAATGTTTCTATGCAATGATTTCGCCAATACAATATATGGTGGATACAATAAATTTTAATGTTTTCGCCTACACTCTCCGAGGTTGCCTTAATAGATGACCTTAATTCGCCTATAGGCATGTGAAGATTTGTTAGCTAGGGGGACCCAATTCGCCCGACATCTTACTGACGCGTGTCTCCATTCACCCCAACTTTCACCAACTATATTGTATTTGCCAATTATTTGGACGACATATAATCACCTCGAAAATTACATAAGTCGTATTTGAATGACATATAATCGCCTAAAAAATTACATGTCATGTTATAGTTACGCGGTATTCGCCAAATATTTGTATACCATATAAAATTCTCACGGAATTTGCCATATAAGGATTGGTATAAATACATGCAAAGATCAGATCTATCTCAACACAATCTGGTAGGTTCTAGGCTCTGAATTCTGATCAATAGCGAAGTTTCAGAGCAAGGAAAATCATTGTTGTTGACTGCATTGGTGACTGCTAGTGACCTAAAGGTGAGCGATAATATTTTTGAAGTGGTATATTATATATTATAGTCTATTATTGCTAATTTGCTTCTTCAACAAATTGATTTTTTTTTGGTAGCCTTTATTTTGTTGGAGATGTCGAACGGGAAGAGGGGTAGGAAACCTGAATGTGGGGAAGGCCAGGAGAGGCCAACAAAAAGCAAAACATTGTCTTCCTACTTTGGCATTGGAAAAGATTGTGGTGAAAATCAAGAAGGTACATCATCACAAGTACAAGTACAAAATTTGCCACCTACACCGCATGTTGAAGACAACGGCAAACCTGATAGCTCAGATCAGGATGATCTTGAAGAAGATTATCTGGTAGATACCCAAGTCATCTAGAATGATATAATTGACTTGGGTGATAATGCCATTGATGATAATGCACGGAAGGGGAAAAGAAAAGCCATATCAAAAAAGGGTGAACCACAATCAAAAAAGGATCGGGAGTGGGATATGTTAGTGAGAAATTTTTAAATTAATTGGGCATCAAAGTATCTATTCATTGAACCAGTGCAGAATCCAGTTGAAGGTGAGCCTCCAATAGAATGCAAGTGTAAGATTTGCACTTGGAAACATAACAAGGAAATTAGGTTGTAGCTAAAATTTGACACCATAGAAAAGAATATGGGTAAAGTTTATGAAAAACAAATGATAGATGGGGTTGAAAAATCAGTGATAAGATGGAAAACAAAGGAGGAATGTAAGCATGTGAGGAATGCCGAAGAGTATTATTTTCATGAGAAAATACAGATGAAGCCTGCTAAAGTTAAAGGTTCTATTGAAGCTATTTTTGGAAAAGCAATGCAAATAGAACAACTGAGAAAAGTTGTTTAGTTAAGCGTTGTTTTTTATATTTTGAGGAGAGCACGTGCTATGACAAATTTCCCATCAATTAGTGGTTTATTACATTTTTTGAAAGTTCCTAACTATCCTAATAGACACTGGTCAGTAAATAGTGGATGGAAATGGGCAAGTTGTCTTGCTGAGGTTGAAAAAGAATATGTAAAGGAAAAAATAAGAGAGTCAAACTTTATTGCATTTTCTTTAGAAGAAGTTACGGTAGTAGACAATACTTCATGGGTATGCATGCATTTTTATACTGTAGAGAATCACACCCACCAACCTCATCTACTATTTGTTACTAAAATGAAGGAGAGTGCGACAGTGGAAAATTTATTTCAACTAGTAAAGAGAAGTTTAATTGAATATGAAGGTATGGATCACATGATGGTGGCCAAAAAATTGGTTTGTGTTGGAGCAGATGGAGCTTCAGTAATTCAAGGTCACAAGAATAGTCTTTGTACAAAGATTGAAACTTCATTTGCACCATACATTACTGCAATTCACTACATGGCTCACAAAATGAATCTAGCTTTTGGAATTGTGAGCAAGTTTGCTTCGGTTAAAAAAATTGAAATTTTAATCAGAGAGCTCTACTCACACTTTTGTCGAAGTCCCAAGTGATTTATAGAATTTCAACACTTTGCTAATGGAATAACTAATGGGAACAAGCTTCTCAAGGATAATGATACCAAATGGATCTCTTTGGATGGTCCAGCACATCGAGTGTTTTCAGAATATCCATCCTTGATTGGACTATTTCACACAACTCGTGACGAATCAAATCAATTGAAATTTCCTGAAATTCTTCGCAAGTTAAGTAATTTAGAGACACTCTTAACTTTAGTAGCTCTTCTACCCATGCTAGAGGAAATGAGGAATATTATGAAGGCTGCCCAAAAAAGAGCTCTGTATATTGCAGAATATGCTACGCTGCATAAGATGACATGCATGACACTTGACAATCTCTATCGAAATCAACCAACACTATCTAATGAAAAATTTGTTAAGTGGCCGACACTCACAGATTTGAACAATCCTAATAACTTTTTACAAATCAGTGCAGATGGGGAGGTATGTGCCAATGTACGGGGAGTTTAGATACCAATGCACTTCTATGCCACGTTCAACCTTGAGGAACTAGGAAAGCACCCCAGGAAGCAACTAGCAAGAGTTAAAAGGGAATATTTCGACAAGATTGTTGAGACTGTAACTACCTCTGTGAAGAAAATTGCATATGATCTTTCCTCACAAGTTAGAAGCAAATTCCCTCCTAACAACCTACTCGAAGCCATGTCTATTGTGTTTCCTCAATATTGGAGCCTCAATAGTGCAGCTGATTTTTGAAGTAAGCTACTGACTTCGATAAAACAATTTTGCATATCCAAAGAATCGAATGGAGTAACTATAAATAGAATATTAGACAAAACTCATCTTTGAGAGAAATCATCTTGTTTTGCATACACTATGAAAGAACAATATGGAAAAATAGAGAACCCCCGTGAAGAGGGATCAGTAACAAGGCTTTGGAAAACTATAGCTGAGAACTCAACGTTGCGTGATTCAATGCCAGAATATGTGAAGCTTGTTGATTTATGTCTTACCATGATATTGGGTTTGGTGGAAGATGAGAGAGTTTCCAGTGCTTTGGGGTTCCTAAAATCAAAGCTAAGAAACAAACTAGACAAAAATTTGGAAAATTGCTTGAGGCTCTATACATCTAGGTATGATGTCCACACTTTTCCTTACGATAGGGCATTGCAAATCTGGATGTCCAAATGTGAAAGAAGAGGTTTGGGAAACACTTCAAACCAAAGTGCCAGTGGGACTATTGACTAATGTATTGGACCTACTGGTAGCATTGAGATGCAGTTCGGTGAAGATATGCAGACTCAGAGTGAAGAAACTCAAACCACAGACAAGAATCAAGAAAGCTCTGAATTTGATGAGGATGAATGGCAAATGTAAAAGATTGGTATTTATTAATCTTATTACTGTATCTCGTCATTCATATTACAAAAGCATATTACTTTTTGCAATTAGAATCTAATATTGATTTGTAATTGTATTTTTCAACTTTCTATTTCCAGATTTAAAATATCATAATAATAAAAAAAACCATAATGTGTTTATTGATACAGAGATGTTTATTGTTTATTTATACATGTTTGAGTCTCAAATCTGTGTGATACATTTCAGAACCATATGATACAGTTCATTCAATAGTAATACACATGTCAAGAACTTAGATTTTAATTAATTCTTTCAAAATATAGCCATATGATATATTTCATTCAATAGTAATACACCAATATGTGTGATTCTCCATGCAAATTGCAAAAGTGAATACAAAGTTTCAAAACCCTTTGCAAATGACCTTGAATTCCCTTTTATAGAAACAAGAGAGCAACAATAGCTCCTGTGTGATTCTCCAATGTCCATGCAAAAGTGAATACAAAGTTTCAGAACCCTTTGTAAATGACCCTGAATTATAGAAACAAGGGAGCAACAACAACTTCAGGTCGAATTGCAAGTTTGCAACATGTGAAGACTGAACATCAAAATCACAAACTTGGCACAGATTTATCTGGCCATCATAGGCTGTATTAGCAATTTAACATCTGCTACATGTTTGATGTCTCTTGTTCAAAAAATAGAGTTCAAAATTAAATATTAATTCACGCCATGATAAATTAAACATAGATAATAGCAGTGCCTAAAACCTACTAATCAGAAATAGAGAAATGCATAAATGTTAAAGCAAGAGAGAATTTGAGAATACAAATTTACTGGCTGAAATTTTGCACTGTGAATCATAGATTCATAGGCTGGATTAGCAAAATAGCAATAGCGAGTGTTGGTTTTTTCCTATTCATAAAATAGATTCATAGGCTGGATTAGAAAAATAGTAATAGCGAGTGCATCATAGATTCATAGGCTGGATTAGCAAAATAGCAAACAGAAAAAACATAAAACCTTGAAATTAAGAGTAAAAGAAGGAAATTGTGCAATACATACTATGATTCTTAAGATTTCTATGCCAGATTTTGTAGGGTGCTCCACTCTTCGTCTGATGGAAGGTCAATATTTTGTAAACTATGGAAAGTCAACTCCAACTTCGTCAACATTCCATATTTAGAAGATTTACTTGACATCACTATTTCATCCAATACCGAATTTAGAGTTGTAAATGGTTGGGTGAATTCTAGAAAGCTTTGCAGAGTTGTGTCCTTTGGAAGCAAGTCTAAATCAGACTTCATTTTTATCTCCATGCTTTTTTTGTAAGCGTCTTCTCCAATGGATTTATTTAATGGGTCAACAGTCTTAGGCAAACCAAGTTTAATCAAATTATTTTTTTTTCTTGTAGCTTCAAGATCTTTTTTCCACAATTTTCCATAACTTATGACATTTCCCTTAACTTCTGGCATTTTTGAATGATAGATGATGTCTTAACTATGGCATCAATGCGGCTCTTAATTCCCTTGGATGCCAAGTAGCTGTCACTGGAACTGTAGACTACTTTCAGAATCTTTTTTGCCATATCCTCTTTTGAATAAACATGTGTGTTATTCTCATAGTGCCCTTTTATTTTCATATAAATTAGTCCCTGACTTTTAGTCAATTGAAACCATTCACACAACTTGTCACTCCTCTGCATTATTTTCTGCCAAATGTTTTCTTGTATAAACTTCGTTGTATTTTTCATATTATCTTTCAATCTATCCTCCAAAGTTTTTATTATATCATTTGCATTGTGCAAGTCTTCTTTCATTTGTGCACATTTTTTTCTTTCTTCCTCTACTTCCTCTTGCAAATCTTTTTCTTTTTCCTTCCCATGATCCAATAGGTCCTGTAATTTTCTCATTTCGGTAGCAGCAGACTCATAACTTTTGTATAATTTTTGAAAACTAGCTCTTTCCTCATCAATATTTTTACTGCTTTTAGCCAGTTTCTCTGTCAGGTCCTTCAATTATGCATCCATCTTCTCTTGCTCTGCAATTTCTACTGCAGAGCCTGAATTTTTTATCCTTTTCTATAAATCATTGCACTTGCTATCTATTGCTTTCCTCCTTGATTTTTCATTTTCTAGGTCTGCATGTAACTTTTCTATTTGTTTCTTCAGTTTATTTTTTTCTCTCTCCACCTTTAGCAGTGAAGTGTAGACCACTTTGTTAGTCCTTTTTGACACACTAATTTTGTCCACATTATGTACTTTGGAAAAATCCATTTGGAGGGTGCTAACTTGAAATTCAGAAGGATCTATCTGACTGTGTGGTGGATTTTTATCTTTAGTTGGGGTCAAGGGCATAACAATCATGAGCTCCATCATATCTTTCTATGGGTCATATGTTGGAAATACCATGTTCCTTGTAGGTTGTTCATTTACAACTTCAGTCAGGGAAACCCTATGAAATGCTTTCTTTATTTCTTTATTTGCTTTTGTTGTGTGTTCATATTTTTCATAGTAATCACGAAATTAAAAATTTGGGCTTGCTGAAGCAATTGAATGTTTGAAAGGTGACACAGGAATACCATAGGCTCCAATTCCACTTATTACTGTGGTTTTAACTAATGATTGACTAGGATTACCAACAATAGTTCTTGATCCTATCCCACTCCCACTGATACTTTCATGTGTAGTTTTCATAACCTCTTGAGGTGTGTGATCTGAAGTTGCAAATGATTGATTTGTAGTGTTAGTGGTACTTGATATAAGATTCTCAATAGTATGAGATTGAGTATCTACCACTAGTGGCCTCTTGTGAGATTTTTTTAGTTGTTGCCCTTGTCCAACACTAAGACAACTAGTATCAGTAGTAGTACCCATGCCAACCCCACCAATCACAGTGACACTTGACTGATCAATAATAGGAATACTATCCCTAGATTCCCCACTAGTGGTAGTGGCACTTGATTCACCACCAATGGGAATACCATGATGTGGTGATGGTTGTGGATTTGAACCTGAAACAAATGTAGGTGGACCCTGAGGGTAATGAGTAGTACCTATCCGTGATGAATCTGAAGAATCAAGTCCAATGACTGGTTTAACATGACCTTTTGCTTTTGACCCTGATGGAAGTTGTACTTGAAGTGGATACCGAATGCCCTCTCCTCTGGGACCTAGACCACCACCTTCAAAACCCATTTTTTCCACAATGCTTGCCCCTTTTCTATATTTGTCTTTCATTGCCTCATGGCCTGCACCTAATATTTTAGGGACTGTAGTAGTTGTTTGAGTGGGCTCAACCTCATACTAATTATCATCTTCACTCATGTCATGTGTTGTTGTGGGATGCTCCATATTCCACAATTTTCTAAACTCTCCATCCTCGTTGATGGTCTCAAATTCTGCATGTGTCTTTGGTTCACCGAGATTTCTCCTCATAGTCCAAAAATAATTTATTTTGGTTTGAGTCCAATAATTCTCTTTACATTCATGCAGAATTTATTTGGGAATAGATTTCTTAGATGGATTAGCAGATTTTAGGTAGAAATTGTAGGACCTCCTATTTTGGATATGTTGGCCCTCCTCTGTTGTCCTTTGTGTGTGCAATGCCATAATTTGTGATGAAATTTCTTCTATTGAAATGTTATTGTCAGCTGCAATTTTCTCCATCTCTTTTTTAACCTCATCCCAAGAGTCCATGTTTCTAAGATTTTCTAGAAATGGTTTACTTTCATGTTGACATAAAGCTGAAGAGTTCCCATTTTTCTTAAGCCTTGCTTGAACTACACCGATTGGATCATACTGCCAGAGGCCCTCATCACCAAAGTTAAATACTATCAAAAAATCATGTGCCACATTGAATGCTTTTCTCTTAAATGTGAACGCTCCACATGAGAAAGGCAAGGAAGGAAATATGCTCTTCTTTTGTTGACCATGGAAGTGCATATCTATGCTCTTCAATTGCCGTACATACCCTAATGCAAAATACCCTCTCTGTCATATGTATTGGAAGTCTGTATGGTTTTATTGCTGATCCGTAAAGAACCAGTCAACCAATTCTATTTGACTTCTGAGTTGAATGCAATCTCTACAAGACACAGGAAACCTAGGCATTGGAGTGCTTCTAATTTCATTATACATTGGTGCCCAAAAGAAGTCTACAAAATGGTTGTAATTCTTTCTATTATCATGCATCCTTATCTTTGGTGTCCAATCATATATTGGACACTCTGTTCTCTTCCCAGTCTTCTCATCAATCTTATAGCTCACAATTTGGAGCTTGTTGGTCTCGAATATTGCACGATACTTGGATAGAAGGAGATAGCACAAGTAGGATGAGAACCTAAATGTCTTACATGAACCTTTTTTGGTCATTAGTAATTGTTTTTGCATGGATTTTATAATATCCTCAATAAAATTATATCTTACTGGCTGACCTACACAATGGATATTATTAATCATTTCAAGAAGGCTTGCACCCACTTCCCTATCATTTTCCAATCCCAGGCAAAACGATAGCAAGGAAATAGTATCCCTAACCCATGGAACAAAAATGTTAGAATCATAAGGAGGCTTATGATTCTAATCCAACACAATAACAGTACCACTATTTATTAGACCTTTGATAAATGAATCTCTGCGACTTGGATCGAGAGAGTCATAATTCCTTGCTATCTTTTCAAGGTCAATTTGGACGTTTGAGTTTTGGGCTTCAAATCCTAGGTTCAACAAATGAGCAAATTCTTCCTCGTTTATGGATAGAATTTCCTATTTTGTATTTTTATTGACAATTGTTTTTTTATCTTCATCATAATTTTTGGCGCAAACCATGAAAAAATCAGGGCAAGGGAATACTTTGGGTAACACCATGCTTCCCAATCCAACATCCCATGATGCGATTTTATATGCTCTTTGTTGTAACATTGGGTTGAAAACAATAAATTTTGCCCTACATGGATCTGCCGCCTTACTAGACAATGCATATCTAATATCTATGATACACTTTTCACCGTGGATAGCAGGGTCATAAATATCATGGTATTCATCAGTGAAACCTGGTGTTTTAACCAGTTCGGTTAGGTACATTTTTTTTTCTCTTGGCTTCTTGTTGAACTACTGCTTCCCGTTTTCCCCATCACTATATTTATTAATAATTCAAAATAATGCTAGATAAAAACTTGAAAATGCTAACACTCAAATTGGACCACAAGATTACCAAAAGCAAAAAAGGCGGGATGTAGGTGTTCTAGATTTTACCTGAAATTTCTATTTCACTAGATTGGCGCAAACAGTATCTATTGCAACTTGCATTCCTCAATCTAGTAGTTGTTTCTGAATCTCCCTTGATTTATAGGTTTGTCCATGAAATGAAATATGATTATGATTTACGAGTCTCTTATTTTGAAAACTCTGAAAAGTAGAAAAGTAATACCTAAAAGGCAAAATATCTAGAATCATGTTGTAATTTTATTAATTATTATTAATAACTATTCCATGCCGAAGGACAAAACATTCATTAGAATCATTACTTCTGTATAAATTCTGAGGGCAATAGACTTAATTATATTTAATTAAATTTAAAATGTTTCAATTCAAGTGAAGTTCTCACAAATGTGTTCACTTCCCACATTTGGGCCGAAATCCACCCTAAGTCGTTGTTCTTTGCTCATCCAACGGACGATTGTACCTATTGTCAGATGTCATGGGTCCCATGACTTCAACCATTTTTCTGGCACGTTACTATACTCGTGTCACTTTTCGGATCTATTTTTTAAGTCTATTTAATCATTTTAAACTTCCACCTGAAAAAGATCTTTATAGACTTAATTATATTTAATTAAATTTAAAATGTTAAATTCTGGGCAAAGTGAACACATTAATGTTAAATTCTGGGCAAAGTTCTCACAAATGTGTTCACTTCCCACATTTGTGTCAAAATCCACCCTAAGTCGTTGATATTTGCTCATACAACGGACGATGGTACCTGTTTTCAGATGTCGTGGGTCCCATGACTTCTGCCATTTTTCTAGCACGTCACCATACTCGTGTCACTTTTTGGGTCTATTTTTTAAGTCTATTTAATCATTTTAAAATTCTGCCCGAAAATGAGCTTTATAGACTTAATTATATTTAATTAAATTTAAAATGTTAAATTTTGGGCGTAGTTCTCACAAATGTGTTCACTTCCCATATTTGGGCTGAAATTCACCCTAAGTCATTGATCTTTGATCATCCAACAGAAAATGGTACCTATTGTCAGATGTCATGGGTCCCATGACTTCTGCCATTTTTCTAGCACGTCACCATACTCGTGTCACTTTTCGGGTCTATTTTTTAAGTCTATTTAATCATTTTAAAATTCTGCTTGAAAAAGAGCTTTATAGACTTAATTATATTTAATTAAATTTAAAATGTTAAATTCCGAGCGAAGTTCTCACAAATGTGTTCACTTCCCACATTTGGACCGAAATCCACCCTAAGTCATTGATCTTTGATCATCCAACGGATGATGGTACCTATTGTCAAATGTTGTGGGTCCCATGACTTCTGCCATTTTTCTGGCACGTCACCATACTCGTGTCACTTTTTGGGACTGTTTTTTAAGTCTATTTAATCATTTTAAAATTCCGCCCAAAAAAGAGCTTTATAAACTTAATTATATTTAATTAAATTTAAAATGTTAAATTACGGGCGAAGTTCTCACAAATGTGTTCAATTCCCACATTTGGGCTGAAATCCACCCTAAGTCATTGATCTTTGATCATCCAACGGACGATGGTACCTGTTGAGTGTTGTCAGATATCGTTGGTCCCATAATAAGAGACATTTAAAAATATAAAGATGTGCAATAGTTTGAGATAACTATTAAATCTAATGTTAATATTATTTGTAAAAATATGAAATTAAAAAATAATATAAAACATGAAACTTAGTTACTCGAATAAAACAAATAACTAAATAAAAATATAAATTTTGAATTTTTGATATACAATTTGAAAGGTAAAAGTTAAATATAAAAAAGAAAACTTTCAATATTAAATCTAAAATATTAATTTAAAGTTTAACAAAATTCTTTAAAAATATGTTTATGATATATAATTTTAAAAAATAGTTTAAAAATATATATAAATGTTCAACATAAATTTAGTGTATTATTTTAAAGTTTAACAAAATTCTTTAAAAATATGTTTATGATATATAATTTTAAAAAATAGTTTAAAAGTATATATAAAAGTTCAACATAAATTTAGTGTAATATAAAATTTAATTTAATAAATAAATAAAGACTAAAAATATATATATAAGTTCACTATTCAACATAAATTTAGTTTAATATAAGTAAGTTGGAGTTTTAGTTCAAATCTTAACTGTATATTTATAAAATTATAATCAACCATAATCAATGTACAAATAATTAATCGAACGAACTAAATTTTTTTTATATATATTAAATATAGAGGAAGAAGCATTACATAAAAAAGATCACAGTATTAAATTTATTTCCATTGTTTAACAAATAATTGAAATAACATAGCTCATATACAAAAAACATTTGAAAAACTTTAATTAATAAAAATGAAATAGAATTATAGAAAGCGTTTTTAATATTTATATCCATAAGACTCTAAGAGGCAAACTGAAACAAACTAGAATTTGAAAAATTATCATTAATATTTATTCTTTGAAAATTTATAATTTTTACGTCTGGGACTTGAGTCCCTCAAAAACTTAAAAGCCAAAATGAGTGAGCCACTGGCACTGAGCCTATTAGGGTTCGAGGACATAGGAAAAAAAACTACTAGGGGCCCAGGGGGGCAGGGCTAGGACATAGGTAGTGGAATTGTTTACAATTTTTCCCTAAGAATCTGGCCCTCCTTCCATGTAGAATTCTTCAGAAAGCATAAGCTGAGAGAATTCTTCAAGCCACATGTAGTTTGAAAAGTCATCTAGGAGCAACCATTTCTAGAGGAAGTCCCTGACATTCCACACCCATTTCCTGTGACGCATCAACTGCTCCGCATTCAGGTTCAAGAGAAATGGTTGCCTAGCCACTGACACTGTTTAGTTGGGGAGGAGAAGCTTGGATAATTCACTCACCCAAGGGATCCCCACCCCTACTTCTACAAGGACGACAAGAGTAATGTCGTCTCCAAGGAAGACTTCCTTAAAAAACCTTCCTCGACAGCATCAGCATATCCACCTTGTCTCCTCCAAGGTCCAGAAGAGACACTAAGAAGCGGGATGTAATGTCTATGTTAACACGGTACCTATTTTTGTTTTGCAGAAACTCTCTGCCCAGCACCATTCACACAGCCTCATTGGTGAACGAACCAACCTCCTTGTAGACTGATTGGAGGGTTGGGTCTCTAACAGAGCCTAGAAAGGCCCTCTGGTCCTCTATAGAAATGCTTCTCAAGTGGATGGGAGTGTCCATCTTGAGAAAACAGATTAACAAACTAAACAACCTGAGCCTATAAACCTAAACCAGAGGAAGAATTTAAATATAGCTCCGACGATTTATCTACCAAATGGCAAAGGCTAATTGAAGATGAAAGAAGCAGAGATCGTATATAAATAGTTGAAGCTCTTGATTGTAATAATTACTTCTTTAACCACATTAATTGCTTTAAATTTTTTTAAATCTTTCGTATCTCTGCAAATCTTTCCCATAAATGCACTATTGTGCGAAAATGGAAA
Source organism: Cryptomeria japonica (assembly GCF_030272615.1). NCBI lineage: Eukaryota > Viridiplantae > Streptophyta > Pinopsida > Cupressales > Cupressaceae > Cryptomeria > Cryptomeria japonica. The sequence goes on along the minus strand of NW_026729643.1, from coordinate 34,174 downwards.
TAGTTATAAACCAGTACCAAGTTGGCAAGTATCACATTGGGAGTCATTGGGACAAAGTGGATTGCAATTACTGAAAAGATATTTATTAAATGAATGAAATTATCGATCATGATTCGTGACATTTGATACGTGTCTATTAAATCCAATACCATTCTAGGCACTTTTTGGTGAGCTATGTTCTCTTCAGAAAATTGGGCCGAAATAAAACTTCAGCCATTGATCTACGATCATTGAACGGTTTAAAATCATTGATTGATTTTAGGTATGTGTCACCCTTCACGTGTCAAAGAGGTCACGGTTATTGATACATCGTGCAGAGTTCGGACTCAATGTATTATGAATTTATGTGATGTGATGTGCCTTGTCTATTAATGACAATGAATTCATGAAATCGCCAATAAATTATATATTTTTCTATAAATAACAAAATATTCGCCAGTGGATAAAAATCACCAATATATTTAAATAATTTTCAAGTGGTGAATAAAAATCGCCAATACATTTAAATAATTTTTACTTCGGAGTAAAAAATTTCACTCATACAATTATATATTTGTTCCTTTTAACAAAAAATATTCGCCTCCCACAATAAATATTTTCCCCATAGAACAAGGTATTATTCGTCAGAAATTTATGGAATTTTCATTCCCTAGAAAAAAATTGCCAATACAAAATAATTTTTTTCCCTATTTTAAAAAAATTCTCCATTAATATGAAAATTCCCCCCCGAAAATAATGTCCGATTCGCTAGGATTTTACACAGATGCCCGGGGGGTGGTTTTTTAAAGTTATCCCTGATAAACAAGGACACAAATATATGCCAACATGAAGATCATGCATTCTGAAATACATGAAAGTCATCTTCTCAGATTTATAATCCATGTTTTAAAAGTGATGCCATGAGGTCTTAAAAAAAATTATATCAAAGCCACGGTCTCCTCAAATTAGCCTCTCTAGGTTCATTACATAGTACCTATAGAACTTAATAAAAATGTGCCCATAATACTTAATACAATGATTTTACAAGCGGAAGATTACAAGGAGAATAATGTACAATATGCCCATAGGAATTACTAATTCCTACCCATAATATTTAAAATAATAAAGGACTTACTTAAGCCTACCCATGGGCTTAAAAACTAGGATTTAGCCACCAGGTGGTGTCATTGACATGAACACTACTCCTCAATGGCATCACTTAAGGCTTTAAGCACTAATTTGAATTTGGAGTATAGAATACCTAAAGGTCTAATGCCTATTAGGTTGTACATCTAGGATTTAGCCACTAGGTGGTGACATTTACACTCCCTCTGAATGACATCACCTGCAAACCAATTAGTACATAGAGGTGTAGACACCTAAAATTGTCATGTCTAATTAAATAAATATTTTTATTTATTTAATTATTTTAAGCCTAATTCTTCTATTAATTAAATAAATCTTTATTTATTTAATTAATTCATTTATCCTCTTCTAACCTTATTTCTCATTTAAATAAATACATTTATTTATTTAAATTATCCTTTTCCTAAATTAAATAAATATCTTATTTATTTAATTGATCCCATTTCCTCTATTAATTAAATCAATCTTTATTTATTTAATTAATTCATTAGCCTTTTCTACCCATGACACATGTCATTCATCTCTTAATTCATACACTACCTACCCTCTCATTATTTTCTTATTTCTTTTACCTACCCTCTAATCATAGCCGACCTCTTTTACACCTCTCAATCTTATCCCTCCATTTCTTATAGTGTCTTCTATATAAGGAGATGCTTCCTTCATTATCAAACCCTCATGAATGCATTCTAACTACCCAACTACACTTTCGAACTTGCATATGCAATCAAGCCTACTTGCAACCACATTTTCGTTCTTTGTTGAGCTCTTGTGCACATATGAAATTTGAGAGAAAATATATCAAGCAAGATCAATGGAGATAGGAAGAATGGAGATCCAAACCCTATTGGACATCTGATGGTATAATCTTTGTGATTTCATTTGATTTGCATTGTCTTAGGTAATCTTCATATGTTATGGTGGATCTTTGTTGTTGGTAGGCAAGGGTTTTTGTGGTTGAATTCATTTAGTCTTTCAATATTGTTGTATCCATTTTCACCATATACATTTTGGCATGCCCGGAGGGACCCGGGACCCTTGTCCCTTTTGCATTTAACATCTTTGTTGCAGATTTTGTGTTTTTGAAGTTGTAGATCTGACATTTTCGACAACATTTCAACATTTTCGCGTCTGCGCACTTTCGGATCGCGTTTTTGATTTTCTATCGTGTCTGTGATATTTGGATTTGCGTCTGTGCCTTCGACATCATTTTATTTTTTTGCAGATTCCAAGGAACGCATTTGTGTTCCAGAACCGCATTTGTGACCAATCCAGGTGCGTCTGTGTTCATGGACCATGTCTGTGTCTTAGAGACACGTTTGTGTCAGATCTAGGCGCGTTTGTGTATTATATAGCATTAGTGCCAATAATATCTGCATCTATGTTCGTCTTAGTTGTATTTCAGTTTTGGTGATTCGGTTTTTCATCATTTGGATTTCAAATCTGGTTTATATTGAGCTAACATTTTCAGATCTAGCTAACGAAATTGGTGCAACTTGTCTTGAAAGCAAAATTGTTTTGTCGAAGGCCCCTATTTCACAAAGTCTTTTGAATCTAAAATTTACCTAACTTGTGTGCTTACAGGAAGGGGTGATCATTTGAAACAATCCAAACTACTAATAGATCTTTGTTACAGGACCTTGGAAAGGGTTTTTGATTTTTATTGTGTGCTTTGTTTTCATAGAATAGCAAACACTTCCATTGGTGCATTGCAATTTAACTAGTGTCTTTTGTGTCTTGGGAAATAGGCTCTTTTTGTTTAATCTCTAGAGAGCCTATCTCCCTATGTGGTCATTAGGACTACTAGTGAGGAGAGAATGACCCAAGTGGTAGTGAGGAAAACCCACCTCTTCCGAACCACTATAAACAATTGTATTCATGGTGAAAACTATGGATAACGTGTGCTGATTAGTTCATACTGACACTATGTCTCCCCATAAACCCGTTTGATCAAATTTATTTGATCAGTTGTAGGGTGTAACCCCTACTAGCTAGGAGCCTTCTATATTTACAGAGCTGAAAGTGCTGCATGTATGGCCACACGAGCGGATGCCTTTACTAGCACCTTTTTTTTTTAGAAGCCAAAATCCTTCTAGTTGTTGGGGTAAGAGGTCGGACCTTTGGTAGTGGTCCACACACATATGGTTCTTAGTAGAGATACAAAGTTCACCACAAGGAGTTTTCATTGGGACTGATGCTTGGCTTCCCTGAGAAGTGAGTGTCGAGGGTGGAGCCAGTAGGGTCAAGTATCTAAGTATCCACTCTGAATAGCGTACCCTCAGGGGAAACTCCATGTGGGATCAACAACTATTGTCCTACCCAGCCATAAGAATTGTGCTTGACTTATTTTAAAACAATCAAAACATTCAAGACCAAACAACAAAACATTGTGTCTTTTGTGTCTTCAAGTGTATACAAAAACAATTTTACATCAAACAACACACTTTTCTTGGAGTCATTTTTTGAGTCTAAACACTTGCAAACATTAAGTCCTCATCAGTATTGTGTCCTCTTATCATGAAAAACAGTCAAACATTCAGATTGGGTCACAACAAACAACTTCACAGATTAGAAAAATTGCACTCAGTTTGCAAAAACGCGTCTGTGTTTGACAGAATAGCACATGTGTCGTTTAACTGCATTTGTGAAGGGCAGAAATGCGTCTATGTCTTTTGAGCAATATTGCATTTACAACATCTTAGAAATGCATTTGTGTCTGATAGAATAGCATTTGTGTCACTTAAGCACATCTGTGAAGTATACATGCACGTCTATGTTCAGGATTGAAAACTTTCATAATTCAGCAAACAAGAACAACCAATTTCAGACTTATTGAGCTTCCTAGGTGTCTCTCTAGGTTTTCATCTAGCATTCAACCTGTCTTTGGGTCTCACAAAGTTCATCATTGCTTTACATCTTGTGTTACATCCACATTTGTCTAAACTTGAGTCAAAAGGTCACTTGCTTGTCCTCGCCATACTTTGTCAACACATTATATACAACAACATTTTGCTAAGTGGTCCCTCATCAAGGTCTATCACCTTTGGGTCTCATTTGGTCTTACTTAGAGTCAAGGTCAACTTACCTCATCAAGAGAAACTATCCTCTCTTTGGAAGTCACACCTACTCTACTACATACATACTTGGTCTTACACTTTGGACATTGCAAGTAAACCTCAGATTCATTTACATTCCATCCAACTCTTTATCTTCCATACTCTTTCCATTTTCATCTAGTCTCACACATCTTGGTCAAATACCTAGTTCATGGTTGAAACCTGTTCCCAAAAATCTAGGAGAGAAACTAAAGAGGCTCAAGAGTCTGCAAACATGAGTTCCTATGAGTATGACAATGATATCTTTTTCAATTCTGATCATACTACTTTACCTGACATGGATGCTTATAGAAACATTCCAAATGTTGGAAACATGGACATTACAAACAACAATGACACACACAATGACAATATGGACAACATTTCAGTCATTCCACAGAAGTGGAAGACTCCATTATGGATCCCTGTTTCAATCAATTGGTTGAGGAAATAATGAGGAGAGAGAGACAATATTTCTTACAAGTGATGGCACAAAGTGGAGCCAAGATCCCTCATGATTTTGACATGTCTCAAATAATGGAAAATCGACCTTTGCAACAACCTCAACTCAACATGGGTCAAAGGAGGCCTAATAGTGGAGGCAATAGAGGACCACATCTTGTGCCTGAATCACCATCATCTTTGTTTCAAAAACTAGAGGTCCCATACACACATGGTCAAGCATATGATACTCACCTTCGCAAACCATTATGGAAGTCTTATGCAGAAAAATATGCTCAATCACATACCAATGCTAAGGATCAACCACCAAGGCAATTGGATATCCAAAGGCATGATCAAACTTTGGACACAAGGAAACCCCGCGTCAAATTTGGGGGCAACACACTAGAAAAAACTCAAGAAATGCCTGTAGAGTATGGTATACATAGACAAAATAGATATTCTATTCCTCATCATGACTCTATAGAAAGTGGTCCATATACACAACATCATTATAGACCTCCTCCATATGAACATGTGTATGATCAATAACATCCATATATGCAGTATGCTCCTCCTCCACCTGGTGGTTTAAGCATGGGGTATGGTCCAAGAAGTCGATCTCCACCTAAGAACAATTTGGAATAGAAAATTAAGGATTTACAAAAGAAAATGGAGAACATAAATACACCGAAGCCAACTTACACAATGAGAGACATATGTCCCTATCCATTTGACAAAAGCATTCCAATGCCTCCATTTCCTACATACTTTGTGACACCTAAGTTTGATAAGTACATAGGAAAAGGGGATCCTAAAGCACATATCAGACAGTTTTTCACGGCTTGCATTGAAGTGGCAGCAAAAGAGACATATTTGATGAGATTATTCCCACAAATCTTAGGTGATCAAGCTATGGAATGGTTCTCCCAACTCCCACCTGGAATTAAGTCATGGGGTGACTTAGTAGAGGCATTTATCCAACATTTCTCATACAACATACAGACAAACATATCAGTCACTACTTTGTGCAACATCAAGCAAAAAGATGGAGAATCTTTTTCATCATTTTTACAAAGATGGAGAAATATAGCCAATAGATGCTCTTGTGAAATTCCATAGAAACAAATGGTAGAGAGGTTCACCCAAAATGTTAACAAAGACATTGGTTATGACTTAAGAAAAGCTTGTTTTTCCACCTTCAAGGACGTCATTGAACAAGGCTTAGCAACAGAAAAGGTCCTAATTGAACAAGGATTCATTAAGATATTCAAGGAAAACAAAGATGACTATAAAGGAAAAGACAAGCCAAGATTTTGGAGCAAAAACAAGAACACAGTCAATGATGGTGTTGTTGATGCCAATACAGTACGACCCAAAATCATTTTTTCTGGATCAAGCTCTACAAATAATCAAATGAATACTCAAACAACTTCCAAATCACAAAGGAAGTACACTCCATTGGGAGAACCACTAGAATCAGTCTTCAAAAAGCTAGTGGCAAACAAAATAATAACAATTCCAGATTTACCTCCATATGAACCAAAGTTTAAACCAAATTGGTGGAATGATGATGAGTACTGTGAATTTCATAAAAGAAAAGGTCATAAAATAGGAAATTGTCATCGAATGAAGAACATCATACAAGATCTCATTGATAGAGGTGACATTGAGATTGAGGGACACTCATCTAATCAAGAACATGAGATGTTTAAGGAACCATTCCCAAAACATGACAAGGGAAAAGCTAAAGCCATAGATGACCAGACCAACTATACCAGAGCATCTTATAACTATGATTTAACCATCAATCACATTTCAATGGACAATTATGTCTCTACCATTATTATCAAGGAAAAAAAGCCTGAGAATTCTACCCAAAGACCTAAGATTGTCCTAAAAGGCATTGGATCTTCATCTGAACCAACCTCAGAATGTAATGTTACAACTCATCAAGGTAAATTCACCTTGCAAGGTGCTCCAACCAAAAATACCACTTCCTCATCACCTAAGCCTGAGTATGACCTTGTAGAATAGTTAGGGAAGACACCCGCGCTTATCTCAATCCTTGAGCTCTTACGCATATCTCCTAGACATAAAGCCATTCTAGACAAAATCTTGAGAGACACGCCTATTCCTACTAATCTGAACGTGGACCAATTTCAAGCCATGGTGGGATACCTTTCTGTTCCACACTCCCTTACATTCATAGAATCTTACGATGCCTCTGTAAGTCAGCCACATAATGCACCTTTACACATTGAAGCCTTCCTATACAAACATCGAATAAAATGAGTCTTGATAGATGGAGGAGTAGGTCTAAACATTTGTACATTGAGCACTATTAAACAATTAGGATATTCAAACAAAGCTATGAATTCTACTAACAAAATTACCATCAAGGCATATGATGACAGAGTGTTCATCCAAAGGCACAGTCACCTTGCCTCTCAGAGTTGGGCCAGTTACAAAGGATGTGGTTTGTCAAGTCCTAGACCTAGATCTCACATACAATATATTGCTAGGACGTCCTTGGATTCATGAAATGAGGGCAGTCCCTTCTACATATCACCAATGCATTAAGTTTCCCCACTATGAAGTTGAAATAACAGTTAATGGCGATCCTAATCCATTCATATATTGCAATAACTTGAGGCCAAAAACTAAGATGATCATTCCAAGTAATAGGGAGGTTATCCCTTCTTCTGCATATGTTGATCCTGAGTCATTAAAACCTTCAACATCAAAACAAGGTGAGCTTAAAGGGAAATATCAAGACAAGGGCATGGGTGAATATACTTTGAATCAAACCCTGTGCTTACAACAAGTTATAAATTCACCAAAGGAATGTGGATGACCACATCCTTCTAAATGGGTAACTATCATTACACTCAAATGGGATCCTACTATCTTCCAAAGATGGGGTGAAGTGGAAGAAGAGGACTTATACAAAATGCTTTACAAAGACCCTGAAAATGGTACACAAGATCACATTAGCATACCATGTGAGAAATATGGCAAAGGATTCGAGATCCTAAAAAAATTTGGGTATGATGGCAAAAGTCCTCTTGGATTAAGAAAGGAAGGCATCATTGAACCTTTACAACTTGAATTGACATTCAAAAAGGAACGCTCAAAAGGACTTGGTTTCATGTCTTCCAAGGTAAATACTCAAAAGATAGGAGAAGCATTACAAATCAAAGCTGCCAAAGTTCAACAAGAAAATTGTTATTCCACTGACTCCAATGAATGGGAATGGGGTTTGGACAAGTCCTCCAGTGACTATGAACTCACTGAGACATTCAGAGAACTAGGTGAACCCACAAAAGAAGAGGAATTGTATAGAAAATTCAAAATTGGTCAAGAAACAACCCCTAAGGATCCCACACAGTCCTTACCTCTAAGTTCTAGGTCGAAATCACATAGAATGAGGACACCTATCCCAGAATGCGCTACTAGTGATGACAATTTGGATTCCTTCACGATCGAGACAAATGAGGAGAGTGCCAATGAAGACCTCAATGATTACCTCGACATACCTGAATATAAGTGCATCTTCACCCTTAGCCCCGCTAACTTCGAAGACATCAAAGACCTTCCCCTTGTTTACCACCAACTTATTGACTGGGACCATGAAGGACTAGCACAATTCGACACATTCCAAAATGATGAAGCCTTTATTGACTATCTTGGCATATGAGATGATCTTCCCCCTAGGGACCATAAGGCAGGATACACTATAGTACTCAACAGTGTGGCATATTTTGGTGAGGGTGTTGGGCCTTCCAGTTGCAAAAACATAAAAATAAAAACAAATCAAGGGTCTTATGGTGAAAACCACATTGTGGCACTGTTTGACCCCAAAAAGGTGAAAAGAAAGGACGTATCTGAGGGCGAAAACCTCTCTGAGGCACCCGAAGATGGAAGGCTCGACATTGTCCTAGCATCATATGAAGAAAAATCATCTATGTTAGTAGAGGGGACCATCAAAACAAACATTGGTTCAGAAGAAGTGCCACATAACATATTTCTCACACAATCTCTCATAGAGACAGAAAGATCAAAGTTCATAAGTTTCTTCACAGAACGACAAATCAATTTTGCATGGTCATACGTTGATATGCCTGGATTGGACCCGGATTTGGTAATGCATCATTTGATAGTCAAACTGGGGGCAAAACCAGTGAAATAGAAGTTAAGAAAGATGCATCCACAAGTGGCATTATTAGTCAAAGCGGAGCTTGAAAAATTATTGGATGTCGAATTCATATGCCCAATTAATTATCCTGAATGGATCTCCAACTTCGTGCCTGTCAGTAAACTAGATCGTAGCATCAGAATATGTATAGATTTTAGAGACATCAACAAAGCTTGTCCTAAGGACGACTTCCCATTACCAAATATTGACTTGATCATAGATCTTACAGCAGGCCATGCGATGTTATCTTTGATGGATGGATTCTCTGGTTATAATCAAATAAAAATCGCATTTGAGGATCAACACAAAACATCATTTACTTGTCCTTGGGGAACTTTCTACTGGAATGTCATGCCCTTCGGGTTAAAAAATGTAGGCACTACGTATCAAAGAGCCATGACTACTATCTTTCATGATCTCATGCACATTACTATGGAAGATTATGTTGACGACCTCTTGGGAAAATCAATAGATAGAGATACACATTTGGACATACTTTCAGTAATTTTTGATATGTTGGAAAAATACAAAGTAAGATTAAATCCCAAGAAATGTGTCTTTGGAGTAATCTTCGGGAAGCTCCTGGGATTCATTGTCTCAAAAAGAGGAATTGAAGTTGATAAAGTCAAAGTCAAGGCCATCCTAGAGATGCAACCACCAAGAAATATAAGTCAACTTTGATCTTTGCAAGGGAGACACTAGTCCATATGAAGATTCATAGCACAACTTGCAGACAAATGTCATCCTTTTCAGCACTTGTTACACAATAACATCAAATTCAAATGGGATGATAATTGTCAACAGGCTTTCCAGATACTCAAAGATTATCTTCTAAATCCACCAGTTTTGATGCCACCAGTTCCAGATCAACCCCTATTACTATATATAACTGCTACTTCAACAGCACTGGGGGCACTCTTAGCACAACAAGATGCTGAGGGAAAAGAAAAAGCAGTATACTATATCAGTCGCACATTGGTGGGATATGAACTAAATTACACACCAATTGAGTGTGCATGTCTCGCTATGGTCTTTTCTTCACAAAAATTATGACATTACATGCTAACTCATAAAACTAAGTTGGTCGCAAGGATTGATCCATTGAAATACCTTCTCAATAAAGAAACACTTACTGGTCGACTCACCAAATGGGTGATGCTCCTAAGTGAATTTGACATTGAATATGTGGACAGAAAAGCAATAAAAGGACAAGCTGTCACGGATCAATTAGCAGATGCTCCCATGATAGATGATGCTCCTCTAACTTCAAAATTTCCAAATGAATCCATCTTAACAGTGTCACATGCAAAGCCTTGGTAGCTATACTTTGATGGCTCTTATACACAACATGGTGCAGGAGCTGGCATCCTGTTCATTACACCTGAAGGAGATTCCATACCAAAATTATATCGATTATCATTTCCTTGCACAAATAACATAGTAGAATACGAGGCATTAACAACTGGATTACGGATTGCAGTTCAGTGGAAGATCCAGGAACTTCAAGTTTTTGGGGATTCTCAACTTGTAATTCATCAAGCAACTGATAACTACCAAACAAAGGATGAAAAGTTAATTCCTTACAAAAGAATGGTGGATGACTTGAAATAACATTTCATGAAGTTAGACTTTGAGAAAATACCAAGAGAGTAGAATCAAGCCGCAGATGCCATAGCTACAATTGCTTCACTAATTGAACTACCACAAAATGAAACCCGCTATGAGTTCTTGGTGGATAACCTTTTGGTTCCCTCATATGAGATCACTCCTACTGAGATGATATGTGTCGTTGGTCTTGATTTCTAGTTATAGACAATACTCTTCCTCCTGACCTATCCAATAACCAATGTCATACTTTCATTTGTCAATCTTCTCGATACACAATTTTAGCTGATATCTTATGCCGTCGAGGTCTAGATGGCACTCTTCTTAGATGTTTAGAAAGGGACAAAGCTCAACTTGTGTTACATGACGTTCATGAAGGGATATGTGGTCCGCATTCTAGTGGTCCTACCTTAGCCAAGAAACTCATCAGGACTGGATATTATTGGCCCAATATGGAAAAAGACTCATATCAGTTTGTCAAGAAATGTAAGTAGTGTCAACTTCATGGAGACCTAATTCATGCACCACACAAGAACTTCAACCAATTGCAACTCCTTGGCCCTTTTGTCAGTGGGGACTCGATCTCATAGGCAAGATTCACCCTCCTTCTTCCAATGGTCATAAATTCATCATCACTGCCACTGAGTATTTCACAAAATGGATTGAAGCAATGCCTCTTACACAAGTCACTGGAAAACAAATTGCTACATTCATTCTCAACTATATCATTTGTCGATACGACATTCCTATTTCCATCATCACCAATAACGGGCGTCCCTTCAAAAATTAAGATGTTCATGAACTCTGTGATCACTTCCATATTACCCATCATTTATCCACACCTTATTACCCCCAAGGTAATGGTCAAGTTGAGGCATCTAATAAAACAATCCTTAAAATATTAAAAAAGATAGTCGACGACGCTGGCCACAATTGGCATGTCCAACTTAATCCTGCACTTTGGGCCTACCGCACAAGCATCCACACACCTACAGGAGCTACACCTTATTCACTTGTTTATGGTGCTAAAGCTATCTTGCCTATTGAGGTTGATTTTCCCTCTCTACGAGTCTCTTTGCATAACATTATCAGTGATGAAGACTATAGGGTCTCTCGCTTACAGGAACTAGAACTATTAGATGAATGAAGACAAACTGCTTTTAATCATCTCAAGGCTTATCAACAACAAATGAGTTGAAGCTACAATCATAAAGTCAAGCCTCGCACATTTGAGGTAGGTGACTTAGTTCTCAGATAAAATCCTAAAAATCAGCAAGATAGAGAGAAGAAGGGCAAGTTTGAACCAAACTGGCTTGGTCCTTACATCATCACGACAGCCTATGGATCTGGTGCATATCAACTCTCAACCACAGAAGGTGAACCCTTGGAGGATCCTATCAACAGCATGCACCTTCACAAGTTTTACACATAGCTCTCCAGAGTATCCCAATTCAAAAATACAAACAAATCAAAAAAATTTCAAAAATACAAAAAAATCATTACTTGGTGAAAACCTGGCAAACAGGCACCTTGTGACACAAAAAAATTTGAAAAACAAAAAAACATTTCATCCAATGGTGAAAACCACTTCGGTGGTGCCCTGGGCAAGTACCATGGTGAAAACTGAGTCACTGGCGCCATTTGTAGAGACATTGCTCCTCCCTCTTTCAGGATTCCATTTCATCCTTTCACTTTGCACACACTCACAACCTATTCATCCATAATAAACTTGCCCATTCCCATCATGGCTTGTTATTGATCTACCCAAGATTGGTTAGCCACTCATAATAACCCCCTTTTCACCTCTTCCTATTCATAATAAATCAGCTCCTATCTGTGGCTAAGGCAAATCCTACGTCTAGTAATGGGTGTGGAACTGAGAACATCACACATTCTGAGGAGTACAATTTCTTCCAATTTTCTTTAGTCTATCCGTGCACAATCCACAATAAAGCAACACTTGCATCACCAATCTGCAATAAAGTTCTATCTTATCCATAATAAAGTATCATTTTCATGGATTCAGTTAGTTTCAGATGAGACACAACAGCAACAATGTGCTTCAACAAATCAAATCTTTCAACAGACTCAGACAACATTATGGTTTAGTTCTATCTATCCGTTTGTGAAAGTAAAAATTGTGACCACAATGAAATAAGACTTATACAAGTGACAAGAGACACTAAACTTTAGGACTATAGTGGATGTTGGTGTCGAGTCTTGGTTTTCTTTTGATTTTTATCTTTTTGGTGACATGTCTTTTAGCTTTTCTGAGATGTCTCTGACTAGAGATTCTATCTGTAGGATGTCTTTGACTAGAAAGGCGAGGATGGGGTGTTGTCACATTTTTTTCTTTGTTGTTTGTGGATTGTCTCTTAGTAATACTATGACTTGTCCAAGGATATGAGGACATTGTGAGTCTAGTGTGAACTCAGGCATTCCTTGTTTGCAACTATCTTATCTCCATGCAAATGGGTACAATGATTATCTGGGTCAAACATATGCCTAAATTGTCATAACCTATTTTGCCATAATAAAGCTCAATGATGATAATGCACAAGAAACTCTTTCACTTTCATATCTTCTATCTTCCATCCCCCTTTCTTGATCGACCTCCATCATCCTTCTTGAGTCCGCGTAGCCCGTTATCACATGACTAAGTCTAATGACATGCCAAAAATATTTGCATTTCATGTAGTTTCACCTGCATGACCACATATTAGCATACATACATATAGATATCACAATTACATCACATCCTGCACACAAAACATATTAGCACATTTTACATTTTCATCATGTAAAAAATCATTTGCATTATCTGCAATTCATATATTCACATTTGCATCATGCATAACATTTAAAAACTTAAAAGAACAAAAATATTGCATTTCATCATGTGCATATTTGCATCCATATCATAAGCATCACACAAAAACATTTCATCACATAGAATCATACATCACATAGGTACACATGCATATAGCTGCCACAAAGATGAATCATCTCATATATATATATATATATATATATCTCAAAATCATAAGTGTCATTTTACAATGATGTCAAAATCATATGGCTACAATCACCCAAAGGTGTCATCATACAAAATGGTACAAAACTGATACATAGGGAGCCCTCTAAGGCTATGATAAACTCCCTCCCTTAGAGCTGCCTGGCCTCGATGGAGTTTGAGCCCTGGAAGGACCCACCCCAGGATCATCTCTCCTGTCCCCTCTGTCTAGTGGTGGAGGAGGACCCATGACCCCACTGCTAGATGCTTGTCTCTTGTGGCTCCCTCCAGTGGTCATCGTTGTCTACAATGGTTTGTGGAAGCTCCTAGCCCTCTGATCTGGTGGCACAGCCCCATAGTATAGGTCTCGCCAGTAGCCTATCTCCTCCCCTGCCCGCAAAACATAGGCATATCCAGCCCCTGTGTCCTCTATCGCCTGCCTCCTGACCCTTAGTGCTATCTCAGCCTCAGTGTAATGCTAGATAGCTTGATCTCTCTCCTGCTCAGTGTCCCTAAGCTGTCTCCTAAGTCGATCCCTCTCCCGCTCAAGATCCTGAATCTCATCTGCCTATCCTTGGAATATCTCCCTCAACTCTAGTAGCCCATCCTACTCCTCCTCCTCTCCCCTCTATACCTGTGGCACTACCTATGCCTATACCTATGGTTGCTCATGTGGCAGCCCCTACCCTTGTCCCTATCCTTGTCCCTACACCTGTCTGAGACCCTGTGCTACTGGCACCTATAATGGCAACCCACCTCTACCTCTCACCACCTGAGCCTGTCTCTCCTACCCACCCTCCCTCCATGGAGCCACTCTCCTCTCTCCTACTACACCCTGCCTCCTTCGTCAGCCTCTACCTTTTCCATCTCCATCATCATCCTCATCCCCTCCACCATCTCCATCCATCAGCTCTGTTGGATCTGTCAACCATGGAAATGGATGCTCTACCCAATATGCAGTATACTCAGCATCCATACATGCATCCTTGATCTCTGGCCACATATCCCAAGGCAAGGGCACCATCTCGACTAACTACATCACGACCCGATCATATGATAGCAATGGCCCGAAGTGTGCCTGATCCCTCACTGTCCAAGTATACATCCCAAAACCCCGTGGCATCTGCTGAATCCTACCGAATTGTCTCCCCACTCTATCCACCAACTGCCTCTCTAGTACATAGGGCATCCACCCAATCAGATATCTACTCCTGAAAGTATAAGGTAGCTCAACTGCATCATCCTCCCAAGCCTCACACTCTCGGTATGGTCTCCATACCATAGTGTCTACCTCATCAATAACTCGGTGCCAGTACTCCAACCTGCCAATCTGTGGTTGTGATGTAATCATGTCATACAAGTGAACAAAACTGCGTCCATGACCCCTGCCTCTAAAATGTATTAGTCGTGTCACCAACAAGATGCTCATAAGCCCATACCTATAATAATGTCACTCTACAGCCCTAACCTACGGATCCATGGTATACAAACTAATACAGCTCATAGTACAAATGTGCCAGCATGTACGGTCCCCAGGCATATCTAGTATGCTATGTCTCCAATGTACTCCCCCAGCCCACAGCCAACCCTCGTGTCATCCTATCCAAACACAGGAACCCACTGATCACTCCCCCCAACACCACTAGTAGCGCCAATCCTGTCACTGTTATAGTATCCCAAGCAACATGTCCAACCCTCATCTCTAATCACGAATCCCGAAACACTCATCTCAGGGAATCCCTGTCTCCGTCTCAATCATAGGGTATCAACTCCCCGTCGATTGGTATCCTCAGAATCCTATAAACATCCTCTAAGGTGACTGTCATCTCACCCATCGGCAAATGAAATGTGCAAGTC
Organism: Cryptomeria japonica; assembly: GCF_030272615.1. Classification (NCBI taxonomy): domain Eukaryota; kingdom Viridiplantae; phylum Streptophyta; class Pinopsida; order Cupressales; family Cupressaceae; genus Cryptomeria; species Cryptomeria japonica. Next base: position 18,840 of record NW_026729643.1, on the reverse strand, counting down.
TTTGAGTGCCATCTCTCAGCAAGTGCAATCAGCAACTCCATGTTTGCCTGAAACTCAGGCACATACAGAATGTGGTACAAGCCCATAACCTCAATGATGACTCTGTCCTCAAATTTCAGCTTTGGTTGTAACCTCTAAGTCGATGGGAATCTCTCTCGGGACTCCAGCATAGGTAGGTACTCCTGCAGTCAAACAAATCAACTATGTCAGTCAAAGTGGCGTTCACTGTTCATCACAAAATGTTGCTTATTATCCTAAGTATTTATGATACTCTATCCTAGTGACACTCACTATTCATCATAAAGTGTTGCTATTTATCCTAGTGGTACTCCTTGTTCATCACAAAGTACTACGTGTTTGCACTCCCTGTTCATCACAAAGTGTTGCTCAAATTTGCACTCCCTGTTCATCACAAAGTGCTGCTCATATTAGTACTCACTATTCATCACAAAGTACTATGTCTTGGTACTCCCTGTTCATCACAAAGTTCCTTGATCTATCCTATCCTAGGGCCTCTGCTTGAGTGTATCCTCCTGAGTAGTTTCCTAATTGGCAATGTATGTTCTATCATAGAATTGTCAATCCTAGCCCTATTTGCTATTCTGGTCTTCCCTAAAGGACTTACTTGAGTGTATCCTCTCAGTAGCTTATCCAATCGACAGCGTATGTTCATCACAGAACTGTCAATTTGGCCTAGAAGACGTAAACGTGCTTTCATGACATAAACACGCTTACATACTACACAAACGTGCCTGCTCTGCACAGATGCGCTTGAAATACACATACGTGTCTCTGTTCTTCACAGATGCATCCACATAGCACAAACGTGTCCACATAGCACAAACACTCCTGCACAACACAAACGCGCTCGCATTTCACACAGACATATTTTCCGGCATAGATGCACCTGGCACAATCACAAGCGTGCCTCGCTAGCCTAGACGTGCCTAGCACCAGCACAGACACGCCTCGACATTTTTTGCAGATTGTTTGACATACCTAAAGTGCATTTATTGCACTACCTAGCATGCATTAATGACAACATTTATTACAACAAAGTACAAGGAGGTTTTGTGGTACTCAGCGACTCTCCTGCATCTGCTGGCCTCTAAAATCGGCGAACGCGATCGAATCTATGCACCATTACCATCACTACTGACTGTTGCTGCGCTATGCTCTCTCTGCAGTCTGATCTCTTGGAGGTGTGGATGACAATGAGGATGTATTCCCCTCATGGTCTATTTTATAGACTACACTAGCCCTAGCCCTAGCCCTCATATCCTGAGTCAGTCTTCTTTATCCTGTGACTCTATCACTCTACCTAGTCAGTCCATTCTAGCCTTTCTTTCTTATCGAAAGATTGTATGTGATCTTTCCAAACATTTTCATCCAATCTCTTGAGGGGGCATATCATTCCCATCTTGGAGCAACTTTGTATCAGTTCATATTATCTTCTTTGAAACAACGCGACAAGCTACATTGTCTCAAACAGGGGCAAAATGTAGACACCTAAAATTGTCATGTCTAATTAAATAAATATTTTTATTTATTTGTAGCATCCTAAAATTGTGACACTTGCAATTTTGACTGCATTTGGGTCTTCACGATGGCGATGCAATACTGAACCTGAATGGAGACCCCGAAACTTGTTCATAACATCAAAAACTGCATTTTTCCAGCACCCTGGCCTAATCCTCCTTGCACCCTGCTGTCCCTGGAGGTGGGACCATGGCACCCAGTGCCCTGGTCCTTCAGGACTAGGGCACCCAGCACCCTGGTCCCCCAGGACCATGGCGCCTAGCACCCTGGTCCCTGGCCCTATTTTTGGGCCCGGTCTCTTTTGGGTCTTGGGTCTTTATGTTTGCAAATTGGAAAATAACCTTTCCTGGTCGACCTAAGGTCGAGAAAATCAGTCTATCAGCCCTAATTAACAAGTATATAAACTACATTTTCCTCTCCCATTTGGGTAGATGAAAAGAAGAGAAAAAGATGGAAAAGGCGTGGAAATGATACTCAAACATTCAAGCATTCCTTCAAGCAATTGATCATTCTAAGTCTCCATTCAAGGCTACGTATTGCATTCAAGACAAGGATTCAACCATTGAAGAGGAGATCACATATAATATACAAGATACAACAACATCTACACCTTCGCATGTAAGAATACAAACATTCTTACAACAAGGTACTAGTACTTGTTTTACATTACAGTCATTTACATTTACAGCATTTCTCATTTCTTGGTTAATTCCAAAACTGGGGTTTGACCTAAGGGAAAACCCCTAATCCCTAACCCCCCAATCATCTTCGCTTTTCTATGTGTAGGTTGCAGGTACGTGGCTGAAATTGAAGATCTGGAATCCTTGTGCAGAGATGATCAGATCCCCCTTCGTTTCGTGGATTTTTCGGAGGACTGTGTGCACTCCGGGTGCCATCGTCCCGTCAACTTTCACTCAAATTTGCAGGACAGTGTCGTCTCGACATTTTACTGCTAATTCCAGGTCTGCAGCTTCAGCCTACATTCCTATCTCTGTTTATAAGTGAATCTTTCTCACTTTTCATGCATTCCTAGCTTAATCCTTCTATCTACATTCTTTACAAAAGAGGGTAGCCTTGCTGTCTTAACCCTTGAAACTCATTTAGAATCCAATCTTGCATTGTGTGGGATTGGATCTTATGGGTTTCAACCCCTCTTTTGAATGTAAAGTCTCCCCTAAGTGAAAACCATCAATCCTAGTGACCACCCTTCTCTCTCCTTGGAGTTGGAGAGGGGAGAGCAACTAGGGTTCGATTTTTCGCTTTACATTTTGGTGAACCCGATGTGAACATCCTTTTTGATTATTCATGGTTAGATCTGAAAAATTTGCTTCCTTAATTACATTTCCATGTTTGATCTTTTGCAAAGTCTAGAGGTTAATTGCATAAAAACCCTAAATTTTCTTTTTAGTAATTGAGCTTGTGAAATGTCTAATTGTTAATGCTTGTTTCAGATCTACCCTTCTACTGCAAATTATCAAATCATATCTATGCTTTAATTTTTAAAATTAAGTGGTTAAGTGTCAAAACCCTAATTTTTAAAACCTTCTTGATTCAACCTTTGACCAACAATTTCACTGATCAAAACATCTCCAAATCAGCTGTAACTTTGGATTCCGCAACAAAATCATAATATCTTTCATCCCTGAAAATTTGGAAAAAAGTTGCGAGGACCGTGTGCACCCCGAGCACCATCGTCCCCGACATTTTTTCTGAAATTTCGGGAGCTAGATCTTACTGTATTTTTCTACTAAAATCCAGAATTTTGGCTGATTTTATCAATTACAACACTTTCAAAATTAAAGTCAAAGTTGGTCTAGGGATTGCTTGGATTAAGGCTCCTAATCATTCAAAAATTGTTGAAATTGAAATTTTGTGTCAAAATTGTGTTCTTACTGTCCTAAATCTGAAAAGTGTGTTCTTACTGTCCTAAATCTTGCAAATTGTGACTTTTGAAATTAAGTGTTTTATTACACCATCTTTGATTTCCGCTTTCAAAATTGAATTTTGCATGAAATTGAGTCAATTTTCAAATTTCAAAGCTCGCTTTGCTTTTTGGTATTCCTTCTAAAATCATAAAATTCAAAATTTCAGTTTCCCTCTCTTTTTCAAAATTCAAATTTTACATTTTTCAACAATCTTGGTAGGGTTCAATTTTGAGATTGCAACTTTAATTTGGCCTATCTACAGATCGTAAAATCACTCAATTTTTTCAGATTAGCTTTAAAATCATCATAACTTTCATTCCTGAAAATTTTGAAAAAAGTTGCGAGGACCATGTGCACTCTGAGCGCCACGGTCCCTGACATTTTTTTCGAAATTTCGGGAGATTGTCGTGATTACATTTAACAGCTTAAATCTAGGAGATTGGCTGATTTTATTGAAATTTGCTACCTCTAAATTTAAAATCTTCTCTCCCTCTCTAGTGCATGAGTTTTACAACAATAAGCCCTACTTACACTATTCCCATTAGACGAAGCCTTAGAATTAAGTATTTCTGAGGTTTAATTACCGAGGAGATGGAACCTAATTTGAATAGCCTTTTTAACGAGGACACGGGTAATTCCTCTAATCCTCTTAATGATGAAGAAACTCTCCATGAGGTTTCTGTAGAACAACTTTCAAAATTGGATAACCAATTTGATGATTTTCACCAATGGATGTCTCATGAGTATCCCGATAGTCAAGCTCTTTCATTAATTGAGGGTCTAAAACGTATGGTTCAAAGTGATAAGAATGGAATTGATATTTTGCATGGTATTGCACACATTGTGGATTCGAATGTGATGCCTATGAAGAGTTGTGCCGAAACTTTAGGTTATACACAACCTCCCACTCAAGTCAATCATTCTATTCCTTTGACAACTTCTATTGCTAGTATACCTACTTTTACATCAAACATAATGACTACTTCTATACAAGACATTCCTCCTATAATCACTAGTCATGGGGGCAACCCTTCTTCTTCAATTAACTCTCTTCCTTCATTCAATCCAACTTCTTCATTCATTCCTTCCATAAGTGTTCCTATTACATCTCCACAAATGAACATGATGCAAGGGGGCAATTCATTCAACCATTCCATTCCTCCTTGTAGTGCTCCTCTTTTCCAATCCTCTCCTATGACTAACTATCATAGTGTCCCGCCACCTTACTCTCAATCAATACCTTCTTTCAATAACATAATACCTCCATCACAATCTAACACGTCTAATATGAACTCTTCGACTGAAGCGACCATTAACAATCTTGCACAAACTGTCTCTTCTTTACAGCAACAAATTGCCTCTATGAATCAATCTAAGTTTAGTGTGCCCACATTTGATGTTGTGAGCCCACTTTCTCTTGACATTGTTCGAGCTATCCCTCCTAAACATGTTGAAATCCCGCATTTGGAGCTTTATAATGGTAAAGGTGATCCTCTAACACATGTTAAGACTTTTCAAACAATATGTACCGATTTTGCTTATGACCAAAGGTTGCTTGCAAAACTGTTTACTAGAACATTAAGAGATAAAGCCCTACAATGGTATTGCTCATTGCCTTCTTATTCTATTACTTCTTTCGAACAACTTGCAAATGCTTTCATTCAACAATTTCAAAACAATATAAGTCCTAAAGTTACTTTGATTGATTTAATGCATTGTAAACAAGGTGTTAAAGAAAAAGTAATTGATTTCATTGGTAGATATAAGCATTTGTATGCTCAAATTTCTTTTCCAGTGCCTGACAATGATATTCAAAGAATTTTTATTTCTAATTTACAAAAAGATATTCGAGACAAACTTCTGTTTTCTGAGTTTACTTCTTTCCAACAGTTGTGTGCAACTCTTCACAATTATCAACTGACCGTGAGTCAAATGGAACAAGCAAATCCTATGGCTCCGAGTGATAAGGGTGATAGTAGTCAACAACCATTTGGAAAGTTTAAACCAAACAGAGAATCCATCAAATTCAATGAAAACATCATCAACAACAATGTGAATGCAGCATCAGGTGTGCCTCCTATTTCTAAATTTTTCAAGAAAGAAAGTTTACTCCTTTGAATGAATCATTGCATAGTATTATGAATAAGTTATTGGAACAAAATGTGCTTACTCTTCCTTCTATAAGGCAAATAGATCCTGCAAAGATTAATTCACCCTATTTTGATAACAAATCTTTTTGTCAATTTCATCATCAACCTGGACATGATACTAAAAAATGTTTTGCTTTAAAGGATAAAATTCAAGATTTGATTGATAATAATACTATCTCTGTTTCGGGAGTGAATGATAAAGGCAACACATCTGTAGCTCCTCCTAACCAAAATCTTCAGATTTTTACTGATCCATTACCTTCTCATACCTCTAATGTGATTGAGGCTAATGATTCCTCTTTCTCATCCGATGGTCTTGTGTCTATGACTCCGAATGTGATTAACTTTGTAGAGCAGCAAGAAAACCCTAAAGAACCTTCCATCACATTTGATTCTAGTGAAACTATCAGGGCACCTGATGGTCCTTTATACATAGTTGCAAAAGTCAAGAATACACCTTGCCGTGGAGTGCTTATTGATCCTGCATGCATGGTTAATGTTATTACTGAAGAATTTCTTTTTACTTTGCAATTGAATCAAGTGATCTATGACAAAACAAATGTGGTTGTGAAATTATTTGATGCATTTTCTTCTCCTGCAATTGGTTCTATTACATTACCTATTGAAGTTCATAACAAATCCCTTGATGTGAACTTTGCTATTATTCCTTCATCCGAACAATTTTGTGTGAAGCTAGGCTATCCTTGGCTATCTTCCATGAAAGATATTGCTTCTCCTATTCACAAGTGTTTGAAATTTCCCCATAATGGTGAAGTTGTTACTGTCAATCATAGTCTCTTTAAACCAGCTGAAAGAACTTCTATCGTTCCTATTGATTATTTTTGGCCTAAACAATTCCAATCTCTTCCACCGCGAAGTGATCATCTTTTCAAATCTTACCAAAAGTGGAAAAAAGATATGATCCTATCTCTAAGCGAACCTAGAACTCCCAAACTTGATATTCCTGTCGTTCTTGAGAAGGAAGTTCTTCCTTTGAAAGATAAAACTAATGTCTTTCCTCAAGAAGATTCCCAACCCATTCCTATGGATGTGACTATGTCTATGTCTAATAAACTTTCTAAAAGTAGACCTATACCTCCTCGTCATGATGGACTTGGTCTCCTTCCCAAACCAAATATTCCTCCTTTATACAGAGCAGTTCCTCCTCCTTCTTTTTATAGAGAGAAGAGACCTTCCTCTTCTCCTATTATCCAGCCTAAGAGACCACAACCTAAACACCCAAGTGATAAGGGTGAGAACATTCCTCCTCCTCAATCTTCTCCACTTCCTACTAAGACTAGATGAAATCATTCTGCATGTGAACGCCGACGAAAGCGTCGTCTTAGAGCTCAAGCAGCTGCTTCTCAAACTTTGCAATCCCCAAAAACACCTTCAACAAGCATTATTCCATTTTCTCCAAAATCTCCTAAACATAAGATGCATGATGGTCTTGATCCTGTGTGAGTTAAAGATCCTATTTTTATAAATCTTGATATAGATGAAAATGTTATTCATGATGAAAATGTTACTCCTCTTGCTTCTGATAGTGAATATGAACTTGTTGATATTGATAACCATTTATCTAACAAATTTTCTAAAGCACTTATCCTAGCTCCTAGACAAGAACAATGTGGCTTGGAACATGAACATAGCCCTTCTTTGGATCTTGTGATAGCTCCATCTGCTGTGTTGGATGTTCCTCCTCTAGCGTGTTCCCTGCCTTCCTGAAACATTGATCAGCAAGATCGGGGGGTAGATGACGTGCTAGACTAGTTTCATTAGCATAGCAGATTCTCTCCTCCGCTCTTTTGTTACTTCTTCTATGTGTTATTGTCATTCTTCTATTTGTTGTCCTTAGTGTTGTCTACTTGAGGATGATGCAAAGCATTGAGATCTCTTTTGGTCTCTCTCATGTTGACTCAAAAGACACATGTGTTCCCTTCTTCTAGGTGACCTTCCTTGATTGGGGAATGAAGAACAATTATGCATACATACATATGATATATACATGAATTATCATACAGCATACTGACCCTGAGGAAAGCGAAGTCACCTCGTGCTTTGTGTTTTGTGTCTATTATCCTTGGGTTTATCTCACACTTGGGGGCTAAATCTTTGTGATAACGTGCTCCTTTCCCTTCTCATTTCTTATGTGTATCACTACCTTAAAGCAATCACCCCCGTTGAGGCATGTGCGATCGCTTTAACGTAGGGGGGCATACATCCCGTTCATATCTCTTCAAGATACTTGAAAATTTCTTGGCAAACTTAGCTTTGCCTTGAAAAGTTTTGGTATTTTTCTTGCATGACTCATAGTGAGGGAACCTTACTACTGACAGTCATGGTTCTCCCTCGTGATCTTCCCTTTTACTTTGTCAATCGAAGTCATAAGATCCTTAGTCCATTGGGGGCTTGGTGTGTCTTGCCTCCTTGACGTGGTGAAAGTCTTTCAATGTTGTTTCCTTGTACTTTACCGGAAGTATGAGCGTACGCTTATACTCCTGCTAAAGTGGGGGCTAAATGTAGCGTCCGAAAATTGTGACACTTGCAATTTTGACTGCATTTGGGTCTTCACAATGGCGATGCAATACTGAACCTGAATGGAGACCCCAAAACTTGTTCATAACATCAAAAACTGCATTTTTCCAGCACCCTGGCCTGATCCTCCTTGCACCCTGCTGTCCCTGGAGGTGGGAGCATGGCGCCCAGTGCCCTGGTCCTTCAGGACTAGGGTGCCCAGTGCCCTGGTCCCCCAGGACCATGGCGCCCAGCGCCCTGGTCCCTGGCCCTATTTTTGGGCCCGGTCTCTTTTGGGTCTCAGGTCTTTATGTTTGCAAATTGGAAAATAACCTTTCCTGGTTGGCCTAAGGTCGGGAAAATCAGTCTATCAGCCCTAATTGACAAGTATATAAACTACATTTTCCTCTCCCATTTGGGTAGATGAAAAGAAGAGAAAAAGATGGAAAAGGCGTGGAAACGATACTCAAACATTCAAGCATTCAAGCATTCAAGCATTCCTTCAAGCAATTGATCATTCTAAGTCTCCATTCAAGGCTAAGTATTGCATTCAAGACAAGGATTCAACCATTAAAGAGGAGATCACATACAATATACAACATACAACAACATCTACACCTTCGCATGTAAGAATACAAACATTCTTACAATAAGGTACTAGTACTTGTTTTACATTACAGTCATTTACATTTACATCATTTCTCATTTCTTGGTTAATTCCAAAACTAGGGTTTGACCTAAGGGCAAACCCCTAATCCCTAACCCCCTAATCGTCTTCGCTTTGCTGTGTGTAGGTTGAAGGTACACGGCTAAAATTGAAGATCTGGAATCCTTGTGCAGAGACGAACAGATCCCCCTTCGTTTCGTAGATTTTTCGGAGGACCGTGTGCACTCCGGGCGCCATCGTCCCATCAACTTTCACTCAAATTTGCAGGACAACGTCATCTCGACATTTTACTGCTAATTCCAGGTCCGCAGCTTCATCCTACATTCCTATCTCTGTTTATAAGTGAATCTTTCTCACTTTTCATGCATTCCTAGCTTAATCATTCTATCTACATTCTTTACAAAAGTGGGTAGCCTTGCTGTCTTAACCCTTGAAACTCATTTAGAATCCAATCTTGCATTGTGTGGGATTGGATCTTGTGGGTTTCAACCCCTCTTTTGAATTTAAAGTCTCCCCTAAGTGAAAACCGTCAATCCTAGTGACCTCCCTTCTCTCTCCTTGGAGTTGGAGAGGGGAGAGCAACTAGGGTTTGATTTTCTACTTTACATTATTTAATTATTTTAAGCCTAATTCTTCTATTAATTAAATAAATCTTTATTTATTTAATTAATTCATTTATCCTCTTCTAGCCTTATTTCTCATTTAAATAAATACATTTATTTATTTAAATTATCCTTTTCCTAAATTAAATAAATATCTTATTTATTTAATTGATCCCATTTCCTCTATTAATTAAATGAATCTTTATTTATTTAATTAATTCATTAGCCTTTTCTACCCATGACACATTTCATTCATCTCTTAATTCATACACTACCTACCCTCTCATTATTTTCTTATTTCTTTTACCTACCCTCTAATCATAGCCGACCTCTTTTACACCTCTCAATCTTATCCCTCCATTTCTTATAGTGTCTTCTATATAAGGAGATGCTTCCTTCATTATCAAACCCTCATGAATGCATTCTAACTACCCAACTATGCTTTTGAACTTGCATATGCAATCAAGCCTACTTGCAACCATATTTCCGTTCTTTGTTGAGCTCTTGTGCACATATAAAATCTTAGAGCAAATATATCAAGCAAGATCAATGGAGATAGGAAGAATGGATATCCAAACCATATTGGACATGTGATGGTATAATCTTTGTGATTTCATTTGATTTGCATTGTCTTGGCTAATCTTCATATGTTATGGTTGATCTTTGTTGTTGTTAGGCAAGGGTTTTTGTGGTTGAATTCATTTAGTCTTTCAATATTGTTGTATCCATTTTCACCATATACAAGAGATTTTAATAAGTGATGACTAAGATTCTAATATATAATATGTTCCCTTGATCTTCAATGTACTTTTATGATGGAACTAGAGAGAAATTTTATGATGAAACACTTTCACTTTAGTGAGGTGCCCATGATCTTCATTATGATTTCATGTCTTTCGAAATGATATTCTTTTAAAAGAGTAAAATAACTTCAAGTAGGATGGTACTTTTACATGTATCCAATTGGAATTTTTCCATAAATATTCAAGGCCATATTGATTTTTCAAGAGCTACTTTCTTATTTCACCCTTTGATTCAAATACACATATAATATTGTCATTTTATTAAAGTATTGCACCATCCATGTAATAGCACTCGCACCATATGTTATGAGGGCATAATATTGCTAATGAAGTATCAATATAGTTAGTAACATAGTAATCAATTAAAGTTGATTCTTGATGCAAAGAAAAACTTAATATTATGAATTTTTCATCCTAAAGATCATATAATATAGTAATGATCCATAAAAATTAAGTAATGGGTGAGCTATCCTTTCTAGGTTTGCTCCTCAAATATTTTATAAGGGCAATAGCCACACATTATAAATAGCATGCTTGAAAAAAATGGATCAAATAGAACAACAAATCTCTTTGATCTCACAAAAAGGATGCTAGTGAGAAATTTATTAATTTTGATTTTACTTATGAATATTTACTAGCCTATACATTTCATTAAAATAAATTATGAAACACCTTTATAATAGAATTATGAAGTATCAACACGTATAATGGATGATCTAGGAAAGTACATAACTACACCCTCTTATAACATTGTGAAATCAACCCCCTTTAAGATTTTGGGCATCCACCAAAGGCAATGTTTGGGCATCCACCAAAGTTCTCAATACAATACATCTTGCACATAATATAGTGGCATGACCCATGACAACATGGTGTAAGGTATGATTCAAGAATTAATTGAAAAATGGAAGGAATATTATACCAAGTTCGATGGCATTTAATAAAAACATGACTTTGAAAATAATGTGTTAGAATATAAGATAAATGGCTCCAGCTTGTTGTATAAATATAGCACAACCCATTGCATAAATCTAATGCACAATGAGATGGAAATACCAAAACTATATAATAGAATTGTACAAGCCTTTGAGTCACTATATAGTGAGTATATGAAACAATCAATGTGAGTATTAGAATGTTATTTTCCTAATCCCAACATTGAAAGAGAAAAAAAAATGACACATAATTTATACTAGCCAATAAATTATAAAAGAAAGGCACTATAGTTTGGAGGCTTATGGATATATTAGAAAATGAAAGACATTAAATTATAAATGTAGACACCTAAAACTTGCACAACTAATTAAATGAATTGTATTCATTTAATCATCATTTATTCGCCTATTAATTAGACTAAGGCTTAATTAATATCACTATTCTTCCAATCAGCCCATTAATGAAATTAAAGATTTGATTAAAATCCTTTTCTTCTAGCCTAACCTATTAATTAAACTAAGGTTTGATTAAGTAGGTCCTTTAGCCATTTACTTGATTAAATATTATTTATTTAATTAAAAACCCCCTTTTCCCTTTTAATTGAATTTACATTTGATTAAAGAAATCCCTTTACATTTAAATAAATCATTATTTATATGTGAATAGTCCCCCCACTTGCAAAATCCTACAAATGCAAGTTGCATCCCTTTTGGCTAAAATAAATCTTTTATTTTATCTAAAATATCTATTTTCCTCCACTTGTATTCTCCTATATTTTCCATTAGCATGATAAAATTCTTCTAGAACCCCTCTAACCCCTCATTAATTAGTGTAATTCTTCTAATCATGTCACATCCCTAAATTTGGGGGAGTCACTTCTCCAAATTTGGAAGAAAGTCTTCTAAATGTGTTGAAGACTCTACCTTCTTCAACAAGTTAACTTGTTGAGTCTTCCAAACTTGTAAGGTTATCTAACTTCCAACAAGTTAAACCTCCAAAGTCTTCAAAGAGCATTTAATGCCTCTTACAAGACATCATCCTAACCCATGATGGTTGTCCCTTTGGCCTTCCCTCAACTTTCCATATGAGTTTACTTCTTGGACAATAGCATGCTCCCTTGGATAATGACATTATCCAATGATGTCATCTCTTGAGGTTACCCCTAATGCTTACTTAGTGTCTAATGCTTGCTTAGTATTCTCTCAAGCCATCTCAGGGTGATATTTGTCAACTTGGGATTGGATTGAATCCCCCTCATGGATTGATAAATTTTAATCCTAACCCTTGTTGAGATTGCTCAATCTTGACCATCCATTTCTCTATAAATAGAGCCCATTTCTTCAATCAATCCCACCATCATCTTGTGCATCAAACTTATAGTCATTTTTTAGGTTATCAAGGAGCTCAATTTGTCATCTTCAAGAACTTAGATCATCTTAGTTGCATGCTAGTTTATCTTCCATTATGTTGATAGTATCATGCTAATCCTATTTTCATGATATCTTAATTCATAAATATTATATATCAATTTCATAGAAATATCCATGTTAGTCTAATTAGCACACCATAAGCTTTCAATTTGGAATCAATCTTAGTGTCATATCTTTCATTTCATCTCTTCATATCATTTGATCATCTAGCTAGGATCTTAGTTGCATCCATTTTGATCCTATATCATATCCTTTAAATCTCATTCTTTAGGTTATCATCTTAAAGATCTAGTGCTCTTCCAAGTGAGGGCCACCTTGAATCTTGAAGATCCTTGGAGGTAGAGGAACATGAAACGTTCTTGGGGTTCTTGATTTTGAAGCTAACTTAGTTTAGTTTCTATTTTGATTTTTAACTCTAACATAATGTTTCATGTGTGTGTTTGATGTTTGTTTAATCCTTCTTTGGCAGGTTCTGCACTTTCTAAGCACACATTTTTGGCAACCACCTCAGGGATAGACCCCTGAATTTATCCAATTTTTAACATTTTGCACAGATTCAGCCCAAAAAAAATTCATGGTCTTTTCGTGCATTTGCAGTATGATTCGACGCATTCATCCTCTATTTCAACGCGTTTATCCATTGTTCTACTGCATTTGTTCATTATTTTAGCACATTTGTAGTACATCATAGTGTGTTTATCCTTTGGTTTAGCACATTCACACATCCTATAATTTTTTGGTTTCTGATAGTTTAGCGCATACATAGTCTCTTTTAGTGCATTTGAAGTATGATTTAGCATGTTTGTTTTCTATTTTAGCGCATTTGTCATAGAGGCAAAAACTTTTAATTCACTTGGAAAATTAGGCTTGTCTAGCCCACCAAGTGACTAAAATTTTTACTAACTCCTTTTTTTTGCAGGTTTCTAACAAATTCTTGCTGGTTGGAGGAGTTAAAATTAGGATTTTGATTTTCTTTTTAATTTTTTTTAAAGTTGGTTAAAAAGAACTTATTTTCTTTTTGGTAAAAAGAACCTCACAACTTCATTTTGGTGTTTTAAAATGAATCAAATTTATTTTTGGGTTTAAAAAGAACCACAATTGCAAAGGATAAAAAAGAACCACAAGTGAAAATTGTCATTCTTGCATGTTAGGAACCAAACACCTCAATTTGGGCTTAAAAAGAACAAATCTTTCATTTCTTGCAAAGGTAAAATTCATAATCAACATCTTTATTTTCAAGTTAAAAATAAAAATCAACTTGTCCCTTTTTACAAATCGATTTACTTTATAGCAACGTTCTTTCATTTTGTTGACCAGGATTTCAAATTCCTAGTTAGAAAACAATTGCTATGTAGGACTAAAATAAACACCATGTTTGATTGGAGCAACATCTCTAATTAGGATAGAAAACCATTGCTTGGAAAGGTAAAAATAACTTTTTCTACTTTGTCTTGAGTGGTAGGTATATGCTCTCCTCTTAATTGGATGACCAAAAAGCCAAACCCACTCTTTTCATGCTTTATTTACTTTCAAGCATTTAGAAACTTTAGATGGTTTCCTTTCACGAAGCCTTGAGGGGGCTAGTGACAAGGGTATGACCCAAGTGGGAAATGAATTTATCACCAAGTTTACCATCCCACTATAATCAAATGTGGAGGGTGATAAAAATCCCCTCCAATGGCAACATGTATTTGATAGCCTTCCCCTAGTATCCTTGTGATGCAAAAAAAATTTTGTTATAAAGGTTGGGAAGCCTCTTAATTGAGTTTATCATTTACCATGCCGAACAGAACCTTTGCTACAAACCATAGAAGTAGAGACTTTGAACCGAGTCAGTTGCCATACATTGGCAATATCATAGTGCAAGGGTGGGGAATAATATGCTCCCAAGCTTACTCACCACACATCTCCCAAGATAACTACTCAATTAAGGAGAAATCCTCTTTGGGTTAATTTCTGGAAAAAGGAAAAAAAAATGGGTGCTCTCTAGGGGATGACACAACTATTTGAGATGGAGTATCGAGTGTGGGATATGATATTATTAATGACCCTTGAATAAAGAGTTTATTTGGTGTGTCTTATTTATAGCCAAACCTGTGAAAACATAGGGGATTTGAACACATCCTCAAAAGAACATACACTCAAGTTTTAGCATTAGGATGACCATTGTCTTCATGTGTGCTATGTATTCTTGTCAAAAATATTAACACATCTTGCAAAAAAATCAATCAATCAACTCAAAGATCAGTTCAAACAAAGGGAAATCATAAGTGGAGGATATTTTCAAATCCAAGAAAGAACCTCTTGAGGTGGTTATCAACTTTTCAACTATCTTAGGCAAGACTTTCATCCAACAAGATTAGGGGAGTATCAAACTAAGTGATCAAGAGTTATCATCCAACTATCTCAACAACAATACCTAGCTAGGTATTCAAGTTAGTCAAATCAAGTTTCCATATCGGGAGACTTTATCCATATCATTTGATGTGCTTTGTCATAGGTGCCTATCGAACAAACCCTATATTCAACTTAGTAAGCTTGAGTATCAAAACAAAGTATTCATATCAACCAACAATATCAACTTTTTGATCATTTGTATGACCACTACACATATTTTGAGAAGAAGTCTTCATCAAAAGACTGAGTTGAAGAAGAGACAACCTAGTCATAAGGATCTTGTCAAAGGAGAAAGTTTCTCTACTCAATCATCAACTCTTTGTGTCACACTGTATCTTCTTGCATCATATGTGATTATATCTTCAAGGAAAATCTAACATGTTTGACAAAGAGCCTTTGAGAAGTAGGGCTTATACTCAGAAGGCAACAATGAACCAACATCTCAACAAAGGGGGAAAAATCAATCCCACCTTCTTTCCAAAAAATTACATCATGTACAATGAAGCTCAACCCGAACCACCAACTCCACCAAGAGCCCTGCTAGGAGAAGAATAATTCAGTACTTTAAAAGTATATTGATGCATGCTGGTACTCAATCTCAAAAAGGCAAAGAATCAGATCCACAACCAGAGTCAAGCATGAGTCAGAGGGAGTCCAACCCTTTTGATGAATACACGCATATGGAAGAAGAGGAGATCATCGAGGAGCTCATCCAACAATATCAACAAAGTGTCTCCTTTCAAAAACTCATGGAAAGGGTTATAGAATTGGATAAACTAATGCAAGAGCATCCCCAGTTCATGACAATCTTGCATCAACCAAAAAAAAATTCCTTTTTGTTTTGCTTTCTATTTGCAATTTCAACATTTCTTTTTGTGTGTACTAGTTTTGGCTCAAAGGACCCTGTGGAGTTGGATTCTACTTGAATACTTGATCATCTTTCTTATTTCTAGACCACATTGCATTTGGATCATTTTCTGGCAAGTTATCACTATCTGTTTCCATGGCAGTTTACAAGTTGATAGTTCTTTGTTACTGGTTGCCTGGACCTATTTTGGTGATCTACTAGAACCCCTTTTGAAGCTTGCGGACCCTTGGGCATTGATTCCGATTTTCCTTGGCATGTGGCCAACTTTTCCCATGATCTACACTTCATCCTTTGGATTTTTTGGAGGAATCTCTTGGCAAAGGCTGAGCTTGTTGGTTTTACATGTTAGGTCTTGATCTTCGGGTTTTCATCCCTTTTTGGACCCATTGGATCATCTTGGAACATATATATCATTGTAATTGTACATTAAAATGTAGAATCAAGTAGTTAGAATGAGCGTAGAAGATAGATATAAGGATTTAAGCTCCCAGTTATGACCTATTATGCATGTTCTAGCAGGCATGTGTACTGGTTTATCTAACTCAATTGATTACCAGTTGATTGTATTCAGATTTCATGTTATAATTCAAGTTGGTATGCATTCCCTTCATTATATCATTGTGCTTCCATTGGGTTTACTCTTGCTGACCAGTTTGGATTGATCTCTTTGAGGGTCCTCCTTACCGGTGATTGCACCAAGTGGTATCAGAGCGAGTTTTTGTTTTGGATGTCTTGAGAGTTTTGTTGTAGGGTGGCAGACTTTGAATCTGACCTGTAGCTACAGAGGACTGGTGAAAGATGGCACACAGAGGAACTAGGAATGGTGGAGTGCATGGGAATGTAGACCCTACTATGATGGAGATGTTGTGAGGGATAGTAAACCAGTTGGAAGCCATAGAGACAACACAAAGGAGAGGTTGCTATATTGAAGATGTAAGTGAAGATGAAGGAGAAGAAGCCTCGACAGGAACAAGTAAACCCACCGACAGTTGATCCAGATGAAGAGAGTTTTTTGAGGGTTTTGAGTAAGGCTAATACTAAATATTACCCCACCAGAATATGATGGAAAGTTAGATTCTAATGAATTGATGGATTGGATCTCAGAGATGGAAAAGTATTTTGATTTTGAGAACACCGCAGAAGAAAGGAAGGTGAAATATGTCTATACTTGGTTAAAAGGTCATTCATCTGTTTGGTGGGAACATTTGCAAGTTGATAAATAGAGAAGAGGTAAAGAGAAGATTAAGACTTGGGATCATATGGTTGCTAAGTTGAAGTCAAAATTTATACCGGTTGATTATCAAGTGAATATGTTCTGGAAGTTGCAAAATTTGAGATAGAAGGAATCTAGTGTGAAGGAGTACACCAAAGCATTTTACAAGTTGAATACCAGATCTGGACATGTTGATGATGAAGTTGAACAAGTTGCAAGATATTTGAATGGATTGCGGATGTCTATACAAGATGAACTTAGTTTTATTAAATTGTAGAGTGTTGAAGAGGCTTGCCAGTATGCCCTGAAGGATGAAGAAAAGTTAAACAAGAGACATGAAAAGAGGCAGAGAAGTAGAGTTGGAATGTTTACTGGAGGTAGATTTCAAGGAGGAAGAGGATACACTAGAGGTAGAGGTACCTATACAGATCATAACAAGGATAAGGAAGTTAGAAAAAATGGCAATTCATACCAGAAAGATGATAGAAATTTCTATCGGAGGAGAGAACTGGAAGGCTACCAGAATGAGAATTTTGGAACACAAGACGAGAATATTTAGAGGTACTTTCTATAAGTGTGGAGGAGAAGGGCATCATGCATTTGAATGTAAGATAAAAAATACTGGAAGAGCAGTAGTGGTGGAAGAGAAGCCTACCAGATCAACTAACAAACCAGAAGATGGAGAACTGTTGATGATGAGGAGAGTTTTGTGTCATACCAGAGAAGATGAAGAGCCCTTGCAGAGGATAAATTTGTTCAAGACCAGATGTAAGGTATCCGATAAGTGTTGTAAAGTTGTTATTGATAGTGGTGGTTCAAATAATCTTGTTTTAGAAGAGATGGTGAATAAGTTAAATTTGGAAAGATTGAAACACCCTAAGCCTTATCAGATAGCATGGATTCAGGATGAACATAAGTTTTTGGTAAGTGAGCAATGTTTGGTGAAATTTTAAATTTGGAATTATCATGATGAAGTCTTCTGTGATATTATGCCTATGGATATTTGTCACATTTTGTTGGGTAGACCTTGGCAATTTGATAGACAGGCAATACATCACGAGAGGAAGGAGATATACACCTTTGTAGCAAATGGAATGAAGCAAACCTTGTTACCTTTGGAGGAGCCTTTGAAGAGTGAAGTATATACAAATTCTATGATCTGTTTGGTAGATGGAAGAAAGTTCTTGAATGGAATGAGACATAAGAATATATGTTTTGCCTTGGTTCCTAAGAAGACTGAGAGACCGGAAATGAAAGAAGAACAATCAAAGAAGATAGAGGAATTGTTGATAGAATATGAAGACATCATTCCAAATAATGTGCTTGATGGATTACCACCAATGAGAAGTATCAGCCATTACATGGATTTGATTCTCGGAGCTAGTTTGCCTAACAAAGTTGCACACAAAATGACACTGATATAGTATGAAGAGCTAAATAGAAAAGTATAGGAGTTGTTGAAGAAAGGTTTGATCAGAGAACGTTTGAGCCCTTGTGCAGTAC
This sequence comes from Cryptomeria japonica, assembly GCF_030272615.1. Classification (NCBI taxonomy): domain Eukaryota; kingdom Viridiplantae; phylum Streptophyta; class Pinopsida; order Cupressales; family Cupressaceae; genus Cryptomeria; species Cryptomeria japonica. Next base: position 290 of record NW_026729643.1, on the reverse strand, counting down.
TAGCATTTTTAGCACCTAAGAAGAATGGGGAATGGAGGATGTATATCGATTCAAGAGCAATAAACAAGATCACAGTGAAATATTAGTTTCCCTTGCCTAGGATGGATGATATAATGGACTATTTGAGTGGAGAAAAATACTTTACAAAGATAGATTTGAAGAGTGGGTATCATCAGATTAGGATCAGAGAAGAAGATGGGAGAAAAACAACATTTAAGACAAATGAAGGATTGTCTGAATGCTTGGTGATTCCTTTTGGGTTAAAACTAATGCACCTAGTACTTTCATGA